>NC_051163.1:49444208-49464540 GCF_013339745.2 Dermacentor silvarum
TTATAGTATATTATTATATATATATATCTATATATATTATATATATACCGTGCTGTTCTAAGCTCTCCTATGCCTTCGCTGCCACGTAACCGGCTCGCCACACCACATACACAGACGCACAGATTTCTTTCCCACTTACCCATTTGTAATGCTAGCGCCTTAAAACTAAGCTTAAACGAAAAAATCTCCAGTGGTTGTGGCCGTGTGCTGCATTCTCCTACGACTGTGGAAAAGGCAAAAGATAGCCACACACACATTCACGGTGTTTCTCAAGTTTCTTGAGATTAACACGTGCAACAGTGGCAAAAAAAAATAAATTAAAAGAGCTCAGCATAGCCTGGCACGTTTAGCACTTAATTTTAACAACGCTCAACTGAAGCATGAATTAGTACTAAAGATTGTACAGTGTGGTCCATGTACTACACGTTTACAGTTCCATCTTCATCTCTGCTGTGGTAAAACCCGCTTTTTGATGCTAAATGCAAGCATTAGTAGTTGGCTGCTGCTTCCACGTACATGGAGCTGTAGCTTTTGGCATCTAACCGTAATGTCTAAAAATGTTTTTCCCGTGCCTAACACACCAGTACACAATGAAATCCAGCTTCAAAGCGATTATGTCTCATAGCTGTATTTTGGTCTCAGGACGACATACAGACTGGAAATGAATAATTCAATAAGCGCATCAAGAACAAATACGTCTGTAGATCCAGTGCTAGTGCAGTATAGCACGGGAATTGTTTCATTCTGTTGTTCCCGAGGAAAAAGAAATTGACATAACCCATCTCATGATGGCTGCTGACGGTAGCGCGATGCATTCAAGTAATTTAGGGACACACCGTTTTGCTGAAGACGCGCTTGCGACGTGTCCACTCAACGCATTATTTAATAGAGGCTGGTGATTGAACATATTTGTATGTAGAAGTAAAAAAAAATGAACACTGCTTTACATTGATCATTTCCAATGCATCTGATTTAGAATAGGGGTCCCATGCCGTGCTTGCGTACCCACGTGCTGGTAAAGCAACGGTTGCAAATAGTTTTGCTTCAGAAGGAGCGTCATTAAGTTCATGGTTTTCCAATAGGCGACTTTGGGAAGTGAGCGCTGGGCTTTTCACCCAGAATCGGCTCGCTCCTGCAAAGGAATTAAGCAGGAAACATGAAACAGCACGACACACTATCCCGCATCCCTGTTTCATTTTTCTGCTCTCTCTGTTCTTCTTTGATGAAATCGCCGTTCGACGACAACCCTGCATGATAGAAGACACAACCAATTCCTCCTGCCTTCGCAACATTTACATTCCTTTCGTGCGAACCGGCCACTCATGGGTCTGCGCGCGTGAACCGCGGAAGACGCTGCTCACGAATTAAAATACCTATCGAAGGTTGGGGAATGCCAGAGGTAAATAAACTACCAGGGAAAATGACTACTGTTTAATATTTAGGAAATGCGATACCAAAGGAAAAGAAACGAATTAGTAATCGGTTGCATCGTATGAACGTTCTAAAATTCTCCAACCGCCCTCGCCGATTCAGTGGGCACCGCATCCGCCTGGTCCTCTACCGATAATCTCGGACGCTGTCGAGGGGGTACGTGACGTTCTCCTCTTCCTCGGGTAGGGCGGAGTGCGGTGCTCGGTGACGATGCCGGTCCCGTAACGCCTCTTGTCGCTCTGACGCCACACGTGAAACAGGTAGGCGATGCAGGCCGTCATAAAGATGAGGAGCACGCACTTGCCGATGTGCTCGGAGGAATTCGCGGCTGCGTCGACCGAGAAATCCGTGAAGCGAGACTAATTGTAGTAGCGGGAATAAGGACCAGACTTTACTCGCTTCTTACTACTCGTGAGAACAACATGATTGCTTGCTGCACCCTTTTTAGGCTAATGCAAGTGCAGATTCTAATTTTAACCTGCTTTAGACGGTGTGGGCGATTTGGCTCGGTACTGCTTTGAGCTCGTATATAGCAACGACACATTTATATGTGAACTGCAGCAAAATGTTTGTCGGCATCAGAAGGCTATGTTCGCATAATATGCAGGTAGTGACCAAATAATACGGGGTTTGCAAGCACCTGCCGAACTGCATTCTGGCACCCTTTAACGAAGCATGCGCCTTCTCTATAGATTGGCACTGCGCATGCGCGTCCTTTAATGCTCGTGTACCACTTCTTGCCTAAGCTAATCTTCTTGACAGCGGGCTGTTGGAACCGTGATGAGGGCAGAAAATTGCTCTAGAGAAGAGCGGCGTCTTTTTGGGCCGTTGTGACGTGTGGCAATGCACTGCGCACGCCGCCGGTCGAAAAGGGCAGTGCTATCCTGGCGCCGTCGTTATCCCCATCATTATTATCATAATAATCATCGCCATCATCATCATTCACTATTTTTATGTCCACTGGCCTAAACAAAGGCATCTCCAAGTGATCTCCAATTACCCTCGTCCTGCGGTAGTTGATAGCAATTTACGTCAGCAAGTTTTCAAATTTCACCTCCCCCTCCCAGCTTTCTTCTGCCGTCCTTGACTGCGCTTCCCTTCTCTTGGCGGCCATTCTGTAGCTCTAATGGTCCACCGTTTCTCCATCCTACGCATTACCTCGCCATCCCAGCTCTATTTTTTTTCTTCTAATGTCAAGTAGAATGTCGGCTATACGCGTTTGCTCTCTGATCCACACCGCTCTCTTCCCGTCTCTTAACGTTACGGGCAACGTTTTTCGCTCCATCGCTCTTTGCGTGGTCTTTAACTTGTTCCGGGGTTCCTTCTTTAACGTCCAAGATTCTACTCCATATGCTAGCACCGGCAGAATGTCATGATCGTACACTTTTGCTTGCAACTAGCCTAATCCTAGCGTAGCGTGCTGCAATCATCGCGATTCCTAAAGCTCCTTGGCTAGAATTGGGCGTACGGGCAGGCACACGAGGCATCAAAGGGCGCGCATGCGCAGTGCCATCTTCCGACAGAAGGTGCTTGCTTTGTTCAAGGGCGAAAGAGTGCATTTTCGCACGCCGCTCGCTGATCCCGTACTCTTTTGTCCCCGCCTGTATACATACAGACCCGGCTCTGTGTTTACTCCTCAATTACTAGTGCATCCCTCAATAAATGTTCGCCTGTATAGACTTTTTTGATATGGTAATATATAAATAGCTGTTATTAGTGCTTGCTGGAAATGACACATAACCCCGAACGCTTAAAACAGCGCGGCTACTCGAGATGACCTTCGTGATTAGGTGGCATCCGCGGCTGCGCACGGCGCACAGAAACATCTTGAACGGCGACGTGCTGCTATTTACGTCTTATTCGCTAAACCCCAGACGTACGCGTCGTCTGCTTAGTTGCTATGTAAAGGCTCATACAAGGCATATTAAGCCATTGCGAGCCCTGCAGGCTGAGCTACGGTTCCTTCAACAGCGTATTCTATACTCATTCGTAACAGATTTCACAGAAGTAAAACTTAGTTGAGGAATGCATTTTTGTAAAGCGAAGGGGTAATCCGACTTCGTATAGTGTTGCCCAAGAATAAATTGTAGGTGTGTAAAGACGTCAATTTCTTTTTTTAAAGAAAATCCTCTGCTGACAAATTTTCGAGCGAGGCCAGAGACTCAAAGAAACTTGCGCGTCTGAATCTGTTGAACTGAAGAAATTTGTCATGTCTGCAATACCGATTTTTTGTTAGAAGCTGCAATAAGATGCGTAGCGGTTCGCCGTCCATGTCGAAGGACGTGCTACAGTGGAACAACGCGCGGATATCCGGATGTTGCTTCGCACCGCCTCCATTTTCAAAAACCAGCCCTCGAATTTTTCAATGGGGCACGTAAATGGCGTGTAACTAATTTTGGGCGTTCGAATATAACATTAAAGTAAAGTGCGCTTCAGATCTCTCTTGCTCTGTACTATAAATAAATAAATAAATAAATAAATAAATAAATAAATAAATAAATAAATAATAAATAAATAATAAATAAATAATAAATAAATAAATAAATAAATAAATAAACAAATAAATAAATAAATAAATAAATAAATAAGACCGACACATTGAATAACGTTTACTACATGGTTATAGAATTGTTACCTAGTCTGTGCATGTAGCGTTGAGTGCAAAAAGCAAGTGCTGTCTAAGTTAAGGTGTTGGCTGTATTACACTTGTGCCTTAATGAAGACGGTCATGGTTCAAGTATTACAACCATGGCCAGGTGGCGCATGGAAAAGCTTATGTCCGGTAACATCTCCTATAATGAACTCCTTTTGCAAGAATTCCTGTAATTCCGCAATGTTGAACGCTTAACATTATGTCGATCCGACCACGAGAACGTGTACGGTATAGAGCGACCCGGGGGACATGATAAGTGTAGGTGATTTCGAACAATCAGTCAAATAAGAAAAGGCGCAGAAAGAAGCGAAGAATGCTTGCCCACAATTTAGCCCACAAAACAAACAGCCTAAGTATGTTCAGAGCGTGAGGTGAAACCTAGACGCATGCAAGAAACACGGAAGAGCACGGACAGCTTTCTTGCTTTGAACTGATACTATTCGCAGAAAGAACACTTGTATCAGGACTGTGCAATAAAAAAGCACCAGAATATTAATAAAAAAAGGAAACGTAGTGAAGCAGCATCGTAGCCTAATCAAACCACACTGAATAACCTACTTGTTCGTCATATCATGCGGTGTGATTCGGTGACGAACGCCAGCTTCTGTGCTTTTACTTTTCAGTTTGGGGCTTTCATTGCGCCGTCGTATGAAGCGGTTCTTTCTACGAATATAACCAGTCGGAAGTAACAGCGCTTACCGGGTTATTTCTTGTTCCTGTCTACGTTTATTATTACTTAGCACGTTTATGACGACCGACTAACGAGCCCAAACATTTCGCTTGCAAACCACATCCCGTTGGGTGCTCACCGAGCTATGTAGGCCTCAAACTCTGTGGTGCTCATGTAGACGCCCTCTTCTTCCTCTTCCTCTTCTTCCTCCTCTCCCTCTCCTTCCTTAGCCTCGTCGCCTTCCTCCTTGGCGTCCTCATCCGCCTTTTTCTTCTTCGGCTTCTCTTCCTCGCTGGTGTCCTCGTCTTCGTCGCTAGATTTCTTTTTCTTCTTCGGCTGCTTCTTCTTGGGAGCCTCTTCCTCGCTGCCGGACCCCTGAGAGCCCGAGTCGGAGCCCGGCGCTTTCTTCGAAGCCGCCTTGGGAGCCGATTTCGAAGCCGCCTTCGAATCTGGCTTGGCCTTCGCGGCGGCCCTGGAGGCTTTCCCTCTGGCTGCTTCGTCGGAGCCGCCCTTCTTCATTTTTCCTGTCAAGTGAGAGATTCAAAAGCGTCACCGCCGTCAACATTTGACTAACTCGTCGATTGGTTGGTTGGATCGATAAGTTCGCCGATTTAGTATTTGGACCTAAGGTACTTTTGCAAAAAAAAAAAAAAAAACGTGTCACGTTTCTTCTTTTCTTTTTTTATTAGATAGCTGTCTAACCTGTAATTTCGCTAGGGGCTCCCAATTTATTTTTTATCTGCAAGAATTAATTACGTTACCGTTTATGGCGACTCGTTAAGATAGTGCTTTAGCTTGAGAGCTCCTATCCGAATTCATGGTAACGGAGATATCGCTTGTCTCGGCTAACGTTATACCGATTTTGATGAGATTGCTTGCACTTATCAGAAAGACGTAAAACCTAGTGACTCTAGAAAACACTTTTGTACTTTCGCCGTCAGCCTTAAAAAAATTGTACATGGAAAAATTTTAAAATAAAGAATAAAAACAGTGCTTACAGCTGTAACTCCACAATGAAAGTGATATCAGAATTCTGGAAATTGCACTTAGTAATACATCTAAAGTGTACAAACTTCAAGTAATATACACCGCTCTGAAATGTAAAACTAATTTGCGAGGAGGAATTTCCAGAACCGTTGTTAGCATTTAGCAGTTTTACGTAAACTTGAAATTCGTATGCGAATTTTGTACGCTTTAGATACTCTAACTGATGTGTCTTAAAAAACTGCGATAGCTGTTTTTAGTGCAGGGTTAAAATTGGTTAACTTCATGCTTTAATATTTTTGTGATAAATTTGTCAATTTCGACAACTTATGTAAAAACATGAAGTCGAAAATTAAATGCTCCTAAGAATCACCAGAAAGTAAGGATCTCCTTCAAATGGAACAGCTATTATTCAGATAACTTCAGCGTTTGTCCGATGAAAGCTTGAACAGGCAGCATCGGATTTGGCCCCAAGCTAAAGCTGCTTCGTGAAAGCATGCGCCATGTGCTGTGTGGCTTCGGACGTCAAGATAACTACTGACGTCACCGAAACCTATTGCATAGCGTTCTCGTGGTACCATATACCAATGACGCGTACATACTACACATACTCTGACCATGCTGCCTAAAAGCCGAGCCCCTTAAAGGCATCGGCGTAAGCTAGAAGGGGGAGAGTGAGTTTCCCTCTGCTTCCAAGAGAAACGCACGAGAGGAAGTGCCACGCTGGCAGAATTGTATCATTTTAAGCCCGTCAGCTACCGCCACCGTCCTTATATTCTTTCTAGTAATGCAAAACTACCGATGGTTGAGCGATTAACGAACTATTCACTGTACAATACACTATCGCTGGTATACTATAGCGCACTGTTGATATCTATATAGTTATACAGAGCACACTACTACTATTGCCGTCGATATGGCAATATCAAAGAGGTAAGATTACGGGACGTACCACACTTAAAAACTGCAGTATAACCATGGTGAGCTTTTCGGGCACGCATCCAGCCGTGTGCAGTGCTTACAGTGGTGACAATCGTAGCGCTCTGGGTTGACGCAGTTCCCGATAGCAATACTATTAATAATACTATGAATGCTAATATTGACCATTTTTGTTTATCACTGGGTCGATAGGTTCACAGCGAATTGCTATCGTAATACTATATATAGGACAGCTCTATCAATATCAGTATTATCAATAGTATTTTTACACTCTTTATAGCCTTACGAAACAATAGACACTATGGATGGTTTAATTACAGACAGTTTTCATCATTAGTTCCTTCGTGGGAGAGCCAAACTGCACCAGGCCAATGGCGTCTGAATTGAAACCACGCAGAACCTATACTTTCCTTACAAGCATTCCCATAAATCGGAAGGGATCTAGAGTTCACTTCGTTGCATCGAGATTTTTGAGGTGTCAGGCTCTACGCATATGTGGGGCGAAACTAAAGAAGTTCAAAAACGTCAAATATTACGTAAAGCCGGATTTCTTTAAATGCAGGATTCACTGTAATTCCTTACAAATAAAAACTATGCAACACTTTCAAAAAAAAATTCTACCTATCTACACTAACTTTCTGTGTCTTCCTCAGTGCCACATTATATCAAATGCAACTATCATGTAACGGGACGGCCTTGTTTTAACGTACACACCTGATGACTTCGAACTGGTCGACTTCGAGTACGACGACTTGCTGGTGAAGAACTGTTTGCGCGACTGCTTGGCTCCCTTCTCTTGACTGCCTGCTCTGGACGGCGCCATAGATGTCGCCCTCGAGGCCATTTTGGAGGGGGCCTTGGCGACCCTGGTTGATGACTTGCCGCCCATGTCTCCTTTCATTTGACTCCTAGACGACGAGAAGGAGTACTTGGCGTCCCCAAAAATTGCTTAGCTCATCCCAACAGCTGCATCTACGTTCAGGATTTGGTGACAACGTCTTATAGACCAGAAAACTCGAACGGATGACGAAGGCATTACATTGGCTCACTCACTCACTCTTTCTTTATTTCATGCACTCAATCGATCTACCAGTCAAACGATCAATAAATTGGTCAATGAATCAATAAGTCGATCAAAGAATCGAATAATGAGTTGATCAGTGATTCAGTTCATCAATCCATCTTATCTTTAGGAAGAAATACAGACAAACGATGCTTGAAAGATAAGCTGACTTCACAAGTTCACAGCCCGCTAAATACTTCGGCATGAGGGATACAAAAGAAAAAGATTTCAAATTTAATAGTTAGCATACACGTATTCCGATTATATATGCTAACTAATTTCGCTCTGCAGAGGAGGGGAGCAATTGGCAATTTAAGATATTCTGACTCATTGTAGGTTTGAAAGAGGGAAGAAGCAAACGGTGAGGTCTGTGAAATGCTTGCGAAATGCTACTATTTTTGCTTCCGCGTAAGGCTTACTTTCTTTTTTCAATGGGATTCATAAATATTACATTGGCAGCTGAGGCCCCAGGAAAGGAATAAAAAGGGTAGAAATACTTTACGAAAATGCATACGCAGTGTGCGAGAAAAGTATAATAGCGTCAGCGTAACTGTGCGTCCTGTCCTTTTTCCTGGCATATTTAACATAATTACACCTGCTGAAATTTCAACTGCAACGCAATTTCCTAGGGGGTAAAAGTATAGTTTCTAGTAATGCAGACATATAGCAGCCACCACGGGAAATTTCCCGTTTGAAACACGAGTGGATGCGAAAATAAGGCGGGGAATAGACGCTTCTGGTACTAAAATTAGAAATAAAAAAAAAATGTCGCAGTTTCGTCCGAAAGGCGAAGCATCAATTGCGATAGCAAATTAGTAGAGAGATATTCGTAGTAGGGATAGTAGTTTTATCGGCTGCATAAACTTGGACACATTCACTTACTAACTGAATTAACAAGCATGGTGTCAGCGCACTAAAGCAAACATGAATAGATCCCACTGAATGTCCGCAGAGAACGACTGTCAAAACGCTGCCACCAAGCGCAGCCACCGCAGCGGGCGAAGGTTCGTGCGGTCTATCGCTTCAACGGAAACTTAGCGGCGAATGAACAGCGCCTACAAAGGTCAGAGCCGTGTGGAGAATAGATACGGTGCGGGCGACCGCCGCAGCGGGCAAAGTACAAATGCAGTTGTTGGCAGAGTAAAAGCTGCCCCCCCCCCCTCCCTTCCTCCCGCGCTGCCTTTCCGCTTTCTTGCTTTCGCGTGCGAGATTGAGTGGCCAGTTCCGCTTGCGCCCGGTTGCAAGATACGCATTTGGTGCCGCAGCACAGCGTCGCCCCACCTCCCTCCCTCCCATACCCCCACGGGCTTTCGCGCGACGGTCGTGTTTGCTTTCCGCCGTGCGTTGGCTCTCCGTGATAGCGCGCGTCCACCTCGCGCTTTCACTCGCGCATACGGCGCACGGCGACGGTTTTATCGCGCTTGGACTTTATACGGAACCTCACGGCGACGGCGAGGCCAACTGCAGAAATCCGGTAGAAGTGTGCATATAATTGATATCGCAATAATAAGAAACTTCTGTGGCTATTCAGCTGTAACTACGAGAGAAACGCCTGAGCGTTACGTCGCACCTTCACACCGCTTTGATTTCCTGGATTGATTTCAACCGCGGTCACCACATTTCGAAGTGTGCTTCATAGAGCAGACCACCGTCAGTTGCACTATATATATATATTGCTACGGAACAGTATTTGCCTTGACGAAGAGGCGAGCAGTGTGAAGACGACGACGAAGATTAGAGGCTACTGCGGGCTGTGGCTTCTTGGCCAAGTGCGGCGCATTTCTTTGTAAATATACTTGTATATAGCTTTTCGTCTGCGTCTTCCTACGTAACATATCTGGTGGAGGTGGACGTTCCCTGTACCTCGTCACGGAGCTTCGCAGTGGACGGTACGTCGAGTCTTCCGTCATGGCTCCCGCCGACGACAGCTCGACTCAGCCAGCTCCGACACCTGCTGCCACTTCGACGACCTACATCGCTCTCCCCGCTTCCCGCGATCCTGGCGTATTCTCGGGCAAAGATGGGGAAGACGTCGACGACTGGATCAGCCTGTACGAACACGTCAGCCGCAATAACCGGTGGGACCCTACTATCATGCTCGCCAACGCACTCTTTTACCTCGGTGGCACACCTCGAGTTTGGTTTCGGACACACGAAGAGGAGATCACCAGTTGGGATTCGCTTAAGCAAAAGCTCCGAGACTTGTTCGGAAACCCCTACGGTCACCAACTTGCCGCGCAGAGGGCGTTATCCGGCCGTGTGCAGACGTCCACAGAGCCCTACGTCACATACATCCAAGACGTCTTGGCTCTGTGCCGCAAAGTTGACGCACACATGACTGAGCCAGACAAGGTTTCCCACATCCTCAAAGGCATTGCCGATGACGCCTTCAACTTGCTCGTATTCAACAACGTGGCGACCGTGGATGCAGTTATAAAAGAGTGTCGCCGCCTGGAACTCGCTAAAAGCCGACGTATCGACCAGCAGTTTGCCCGTCTGCCCAACACCCCAGCGACATCTTCCTGTGCCGACGCTCCTCGTCCCAACAACACTGGTGATGTTACCAGGATCGTCCGGCGTGAGATTGAGGCCGCCTATCCGGCTGCCTTCGACTCCAGCTCCTCCAACGCACCTGCAGTCACGGTTTCCCTGATCCAGGCAGTTGTCCGCCAGGAGTTCGCGAACATGGGTCTTCACACCGTCTGCTCGGCCCATCGCCCTGATACCCATCCGGCTTCTTCGATTACGCCCCGTCCCACATCTTATTACCCACCACGTTTCCGCAACCCATCTGAATGGCGCACTGCTGACGACAAGCCCATTTGTTTTCACTGCCGTAGAATCGGGCACATTTCTCGCCACTGTCGCAGTCGTTGGAGTTCCCCGACCCGGTCTACTTATACTGCCTACTCTCGCCCAGGTGGCCCTTCTCGACCCTATGCAGCACGCTCCGATAATGCCGCCACTGATTCTCCTGCGCCGAACCGCCCCTATTCTCGTTCGCCTTCGCCCCAACGACGACAATCTCGCTCTCCTCAGCCCCGTCGCTCCTATTCGCCGACTCCCTTCGGACGCCGCTCCCAGCCGGAAAACTAGACGATGCAGCGCCTCGAGGTGACGCTGCATTGCTCCCTACGCCGCCAAATCCTCTACTGACGTTGCCCACTCATCTGAACCTTCTTGACGTGCAAGTCGACGGTGTTTCTGTATCTGCTCTTATAGACACTGGGGCGCATGTATCCGTAATGAGTGCTGACCTTCGTAACCGGCTGAAGAAGATACTCACACCCCCCACGACGCCTGTTGTCCGTGTCGCCGATGGCGGAACAGCCCCCGTAATTGGTATGTGTGCCGCCCGCGTCTCCTTCGCCGATCGCTCCACTATCGTGCTATTCACAGTCATCGCCCACTGTCCCCACGACATCATCCTCGGCTTGGACTTCCTCTCCGCGCATTCTGCTCTCATCGACTGTTCCGCCAGTACTCTCCGCCTTGACCTGCCTGTTCTGGATCCCTCTGAACCACACCCTAGTCGCCTCAGTTCCGTCGACTTCGTTCGCTTGCCACCTTCGGCACTGACCTACGTTGACTTAGTGTCATCCCCACCAGTGCCCGACGGTCACTACATCGCGGCTCCCATGCAAGACGTCCTGCTTACACACGGGATCACAGTGCCTCATACAGTTTTATCTATTACGGCGAATTGCGTCTGCCTGCCCGTGGTCAATTTTGGCTTGACGGCACAAGTGCTGCCACGCGGGATGTCTCTGGCCCAGCTTTGCTCATTCGAGGATCACTCAGTAGCATCTATTGCAGTAGACGACAATTCAGCCGATCCTCCTCTACCATCGCAGTCGGCAACTTGTGCCATTGCCGACTTACAGAAAATGATTGCGCCCGACATGCCGTCCGAGCACGCTCGTGAGCTCTACCGCGTTTTGTTATCCTATCACGATATTTTTGACTTTAACGATCGTCCCTTGGCCCAAACTACAGCTGTTAAACATCGCATTAATACCGGCGATGCCCCTCCTATTCATCGCCGCCCGTATCGAGTGTCCCCGGCTGAGCGTCAAGTTATTCACGCTGAAGTTCGCAAAATGCTTGCCAAGAACATTATTGAACCGTCGTGTAGTCCATGGGCGTCACCTGTTGTACTTGTAAAGAAGAAGGATGGCTCATGGCGCTTTTGCGTGGATTATCGGCACCTGAACAGGGTTACCAAAAAGGACGTGTATCCCCTACCTCGGATTGATGACGCCCTTGACTGCCTCCACGGTGCTCGCTATTTCTCCTCTATTGACCTTCGCTCCGGCTACTGGCAGATTGCCGTGGACGATCTAGACCGCGAGAAGACTGCTTTTGTAACACCCGACGGTCTTTATCAATTCAAAGTGATGCCTTTCGGTCTATGTAATGCTCCTGCCACTTTTGAACGCATGATGGACTCCCTTCTTCATGGCTTCAAATGGTCCACGTGCCTGTGCTACTTAGACGACGTTATAGTATTCTCCCCAACGTTCGCTACACACTTGGAGCGCCTCTCAGCAGTCCTGGACGTTTTTCGTCGAGCCGGTCTACAACTCAACGCATCGAAGTGCCAATTCGGCCGTCGCCAGATTACTGTCCTTGGACATCTCGTTGACGCGCACGGAGTGCAACCGGACCCAGGCAAGATCCATGCTGTTACGCACTTCCCTGTTCCGAAGTGTGTCAAAGATGTGCGGAGCTTCGTCGGCCTGTGTTCGTACTTCCGCCGTTTCGTGAAAAATTTCGCGGCAATAGCACGACCACTAACAGAGCTTTTGAAAAAAGACACTCCTTTCCAGTGGGGCGATAACGAGGCCTCTGCGTTCTCGCATCTAATCGACCTCCTCACAACGCCTCCCGTTCTGGCCCACTTCGATCCTTCTGCGCCTACCGAAGTCCGTACTGATGCCAGCGGCCACGGAATTGGCGCGGTACTGGCACAACGCCAGCGCGGCAGCGACCGTGTTATCGCTTACGCCAGCAGGCTCCTTTCACCCTCCGAGCGCAACTATTCCATCACTGAGCGTGAGTGTCTGGCCCTAGTTTGGGCGGTTGCGAAGTTCCGTCCATACTTATATGGCAGGCCCTTTTCCGTTGTTACAGACCACCACGCGCTTTGCTGGTTATGCTCACTGAAAGATCCTACAGGAAGACTTGGTCGCTGGGCCTTACGCCTCCAAGAATATTCGTATACTGTTACCTACAAATCCGGCCGACTACACAAGGATGCTGACTGCCTGTCTCGCTACCCGGTAGACGAGCCTGACGACGCCGACAGTAGTAACGCCAACGGCATTTTCTCTGTGTCTGACTTCGCTAACATCGCCGATGAGCAGTACCGGGACCTATCGCTGCGAGCACTCATCGAGCGTCTGCGCTCTACACCTACCGACGCCTCCGTTCGCCGATATGTCCTCCACGGCGGCATTCTGTACCGAAGGAACTTCGTCCCTGATGGATCTGATCTTCTTGTCGTGCCAAAACATCTACGACGAACTGTGCTCTTTGAGATGCATGACGCACCCACTGCAGGCCATCTTGGGGTAACCCGCACGTACGACCGCGTCCGGCGCCGCTTCTATTGGCCTGGTCTCGCTCGCTCCGTCCGACGCTATGTTGCTGCCTGTGATCCCTGCCAGCGTCGGAAAACACCTCAGGTGCTACCTGCTGGTCATCTCCAGCCGATCACCGTCCCTGTGGAACCGTTCTTTCGTGTTGGATTAGACCTCCTCGGCCCCTTTCCCACGTCATCTTCGGGGAACAAATGGGTAGCCGTCGCAACTGATTACGCCACCCGATACGCTATCACGCGGGCTCTCCCTACCAGTTGCGCCACTGACGTCGCGGACTTTCTCTTGCGTGACATTATCTTGGTTCATGGCGCCCCGCGACAGCTGCTTACTGACCGTGGTCGCAACTTCCTGTCGAAAGTTATCGCCGACATTGTGCGTTCCTGCTCCACTCAACACAAGCTGACTACCTCATACCATCCTCAAACGAATGGCCTGACGGAGCGGTTAAACCGTACCCTTACCGATATGCTGTCGAAGTACGTTTCCAAGGACCACCACGACTGGGACATTGCCCTTCCTTACGTCACATTTGCGTACAATTCTTCCCGGCACGACACCGCCGGATTTTCTCCATTTTATTTACTGTACGGTCGCGAACCGACCTTGCCCCTTGATACGGCACTTCCTCCTGCTGCGATCTCAACAAGCGAGTATGCGCGCGACGCCATCGCCCTCGCCGACCATGCACGCCAGCTTGCCCGTGCTCGACTGACGGCCTCGCAAACCACTCAGCAGCGTCAGTACAACGCCCGCCACCGTGACGTGCAGTTTTCGCCTGGTGCGCTCGTGCTCCTATGGTCGCCCTCTCGTCACATCGGGCTTTCAGAGAAGCTCCTTTCGCGATACACTGGGCCCTACCGCGTGCTGCGCCAGGTGACGCCTGTGACGTATGAAATTGAACCTGTGAGTTCGACCTCGCCGTCTACTCTGGCATCTAGTGATGTCGTGCACGTCAGTAGGCTCAAGGCCTACTACAGTGCTTCAGAGTCCGGCCTTTAATCGCTCCGGGACGGCGCTTTTGCCGCCGGGGGTAGTGCTACGGAACAGTATTTGCCTTGACGAAGAGGCGAGCAGTGTGAAGACGACGACGAAGATTAGAGGCTACTGCGGGCTGTGGCTTCTTGGCCAAGTGCGGCGCATTTCTTTGTAAATATACTTGTATATAGCTTTTCGTCTGCGTCTTCCTACGTAACAATATATATATATATATATATATATATATATATATATATATATATATACTCTCCTAAGCAAGCTCTGCACACTTTTTCTGCCTATACCGCGTGACCGGCTGCCCAGACTTCACACACATACACTTTTTTTTTCACTTTGACACTTAATGCAAACGCATTAAAAACAGTACGCCATGCTACCACTAGCCGGAGTTGACGCATGACCAACGATAATGAGAACCACTGCGGCTACGGTGCGTGACCTCTGCGATGATGGGGCAGCGCGCGGTGTGCTGATCATCTCTGAGGCCATGTGGTTCGTGGGATTTCCGTGTAATCCACTGCCCACCATGTGCACGCATCGCCTGCTGAGGGCCTGTTCAATGGATGGTAATACGGAAATGAAATAACAGCCAGTCCTGCATACTTGCAAGATTGCTCCCACGTATAAAGTACTCACCTATAATAACTATACAACCTTATCCAGAGTGCAATTTGTAACGGTTTGCCTTTATGCCTTTATGGCCTTGAGTGAAATGTGGGGCGCCAGTCGCGCTTCATACGCGTCGGTAAAATGTTTAAATTGAAAGTGTAGAAATCCAGAAGGATAAGACAACTAATAGGCACAAGAAAGCTAGCTGTTTCACTTCTTCATTCTCATTTGTTTATCATTTGATTATCATTAACATGTTTCAATTGATTTTGAATCACGCAGGTCTCCACGGACGGACTTCGTTCCGTAAATAACTAATAGGGTGGCGACACTCAAGATGATGGTGGTGGTCACTGCGCGCCATTTTCACACCGCAAATAGAGAAAATCAACTTCTCCGTAATCATATTAGCCTTCGCGGAATACCCGTTTGCAGGAGACCTCTACATGAACAGCCGCGTTAGGGGCGCCATCTTGTGGTGCAAAAAGAAAGGATACAGTGCTAGTATTGCATTGATTTACATTATTTTGCCTAACGCTGTAGTAAGTACCGGCAGCGACACAATCGTTTAAACGTTGTCTATTTTAAAAATGTTATTTGAGGAGAACACTGGCGTAATACAAAGACGTTTCAATTACGTTCTAGTTGGACGAAGCGTTGTAAGATTACGCTACCAGCATCATTACTGCCGTCCACGTTTATAGACAAGCTAAGTCTAGGAAATTTCAGCGTGTCCGGCAACTCCTAACCGCTTACGAATTACCGGGCTACGGAAGCCTTGGACGGAAGCAGCAAAGCAGGTAGCGACACCTTTTGATGCTTTTCTCAACTGCAATGTGTTTGAAACATTTTAGCATTGCGTGAGTGTTTTCGTTGAAGGAAAATCATAAAACGATTTCATGATAACGATTACGTCGCTACCAATCCTTTGCAACGGCGGTTATGTGGAAAATGGTAGGCCACTGCAGTATTAGCTTTGCGTGATAATCGTTCACCTGTCAAACCTTGGCTCTCCCCTTGTTCCCGTTTTGCTCACCGTCTTGAATATCCATCTCCCGCCTTCCCCGTGTTTTCCCTGGTCAAACGCTGCGTCACAAGATGCTGGTAGCAGCGTTCTTGCGGCCGTGAACCTCTCCGATAGCAAGCATTTAACAAACGGTAGGACGTTTAAGGCCAAACGAAAACTATTTCCGATGCCAAAAATTTCTGATCCCCCCAAAAAAGAAGTGACAACTCACCGTTGCTTCATCTTGCTTTGAGCCTTGCTTTGAGCCTTGCTGGGTGACTTTGTGGGTGCCTTGATGGCCGACTTGCTGGCCATCTTGCCGCCCGCCTTGCTAGGCGATTTGATAGGAGTCTTGCTTGGAGACTTGTTGGAAGCCTTGCTCGGAGCCTTGCTCGGAGCCTTAGTGGAGGCCTTGCTTGGAGCCTTGCTCGGTATCTTGCTGGGCGATTTACTGGCAGCCTTGCCGGATACTTTGCTGGGCGACTTGCTGGGCGCCTTGTTGGCAACCTTGCTGGGTGCCTTGCTGGGTGCCTTGCTGGGCGCTTTACTGGCAGCTTTGCCGGATAGCTTGCTGGGCGCCTGGCTGGGAACCTTGTTGGAACCCTTGCTGGGTGCCTTGCTGGTACCCTTACTATCATGCATGCTGGAAGCTGTGCTTTCGGCTTTGCTGGCGCCCTTGTTGGTACCCTTGTTGGAAGCCTTGCTGGTAGCCTTACTCTCTGTCATGCTGGTAGCCCCGCTCTCCTCGTCACTGGACTTCTTCTTGTGGGACTTGTCCTTGCCCTTGGCCATGATTCAGAAGCCTGCTTGCACAGCGTATCGAACCGCCAGCCTCTGCTGTCGTCGTCTTCTTCTGTCTCGAGGACAAGAGCTGGCTCGTGCCCACGCATTGATGATGATGGCTGTAGAAGAACAGCCAGAACGGAGGAACAAAGAGCATGCCGGAATCTCGAGAGAAAGAGAAAGCTGAGGTTGGATGTAGTTTCAGAAAGCGTATCTAAAAGTTCAGGTGCCCAATTCTTAGCCAATCCCCCGGAGTGGGTACGAGCCATGTCTTGAGGATATCATCAGCATCATCATCATCATCATTGGAGAACGCGGGTGCATGCCATTAGTTCAAGGTAACAGCTCGTACCGCTTTTTGACTGTTCGTATCAGTGCTGCTAGATTTCGCAGGAGTGTCATTATGCAGGCAGTGTCAGGATCCTCCTCCTGGCATAGAGATTTTTGTCAAAAATGACAAATCGAAGCCTACGTCACGAGGCGGCGCTGCTGTATACCTACGTTAAACTTCTACCTACACACGTCTGTTCTGGTCCCCTCTCCAATGTTCAATCTATGGCGAAGAGGAGACAATAGACCATTTCCGGTTTTTTCTGTATTTTCTGTAATAGGAAAACGACTACTGAAAACCCCCTTCGCAATATTGCCCTGGATTTATCTGTGCCTGTGATCCTATCTTTTGGAGTCTCTATTATTGTGTTCAGTCACAGAAATGTTTGCTGGGCAATCCAAAATTACCTGATTGTTTCTAATGGATTACCACGACAGACTGATCGTTCCCCCTCCCCACCATATGTTCTTTTATTTCTTAATTTATTTATTATTCGCTTTTTTAGCGGGTTTCTTCTGACTGTTTTTTGCCTCTAAAATGCATTCGGAGCTCCAGCGTTCAAATTGTTAATTGCCTTGTTTTTTGTTCACCTAATTGAACCACCTGATTCATGGCGAATCAACCACTGTGGTTATGTGCCCCAACCACTCAGGACAACTTTAAAGTCATCATCATCATTCAACAACAAGAACAACAATGAGGGTACGCTTGATTGTGAGGATTGGGCTCTTTGCCTCCATGATGGTCATAAACGCACGTCTCAAGTTCACGTCTGGAGCACCAGTCTTTTACAGCGCACGCCGTTATGGGCTCATTCTAACAGCCGTTTCGGTTGGTGATGGTGTCCGCCGCCGTCGGTGTTCGGTGTCCGTAGCAGCTGTCACCAGGGGATGAGGAAAAAATACCCGATTCCCGCCGGGATCCAACCCGAGTCCGCTGCGCGGGAGTCAGCTACACTACCACTCCAGCATGCCATATTTTTTTTTTCTTTTTGATTGCCGGCTTGAGGCCATCTTACCTTGCGAGTGTTATAAAAAATGAAGTGCTCCAAGCGTGCCGGTCCACCTTCGACTCTTGCCCCGGACAATTTGTCTGAAGCCCGCTTTGTCTGGGTCCCCGGACATAGTGGAATCTTTTTAAATGTATCAGCTGACTCGCTCGCATCGTCATCACTAAATGGTCCGGTCATAAGTGATCTTGCTGATTTCTTTTTTATAACAGAAACTAGATTCAAATGCATTTTATTGCTGAATTGTAATGAATCATCCATACTTTCTTTAGAAGATTTTCGACATCTAAAATTACGGTGGAAAACGATCAAATGCCTTTCACGCCAATGTGAGGTGATGTCAAACTTCGGCTGCAGAGTTCCCAGCCTAAAATTTTATCTTCATAGATCGTGTTTGTCCATCACTGGCCTCTGCTCCTTTTGTAATGAACGAGGAACTATTGGCCATTTCTTTATTTCTTGCCGCCGCTTCTCCTCCCTCCGTAGAATGTTTCTCATATTTACAGCTAGTAATCTGGGTTTGGCACTTAAAACACCAAACATTTTGTGTTTTGGGGACTGTCAGTTACGCACAAGCCATGATTCGATGATCATTGCTGTGCCCAAATTCATTGAATCATCCGGAAGGTTACGCTGCTAGTGTACCGACCATGGGACACGTTATTTTATTTTTATTTTTGTAGATAGATTACTCTTTATTTCTTATTTATTTGGTTTACGTACAGCTAGGCCCTCTCAAAATCTGTGTTATCAGTTAGTTGCCAAATGCTTCGTTTTGATAGTTCGTCTTTATCTCTTTTGTACATTGTTGGGTGCATGTTTCAATCCATCCAGTGTGACCAATCCCCCTCGTGGGTACGAGCCATGTTTTGAGGCAACAGCAACAACAACAAAATCTGGTCTATTGCTATACAGTTGGGAAAGAAATCAAGTCAGGACTTTTGGCCATCTCGACTGGGTCTGGTCGCAACATAAGACATTTACTGAAAATTCGGGACTGTGCGGCTAAATTACGGATGATTGGCAACCCTAATAGCAATACTCTTTTGTGTATAAATCAAATTTTTATGTGCGTGCGGATGCGCATGAGTTTCACGCATTTTTTTATGTCAATTCCAACAACTACTTGGTACGTTTATTGAGCTCTCGTTATGGGCTCACGTTAAAGAAGAAGACGACGTTGCTCCTACGATTGACTCCAGCCAGCATAGCCCAAGGAGCTACATCTTTGTGTCTCAATCAGTAAACGCTCCCTTAACCCTCTCCCGAGGCCGTAACAATATGTTAAATTGCATGTACAGGTGCGTCAACTGACCTGAAAAAAAATGTTCTTATATCACATGCATTGTGTACAGGGGGCCAGCCCAAATCCGGTGCAAAGATGGCCAAAGGGACAGGACAACTAGATCATGGCCTTTAGCCATGATGTAGCTCCTTTAATAATTTGTCTGAGAATCAAATACATGTAAAAAAGTGTCCATGCTATCATGTGCACGTAATGCAAGCTACGTTGTGTTTTTTTATAAGGGAAAACACGCAAAATAATAAAATACGGTGATAATATTTGACTTTCTTAGATTTTTTTTCTTGTAATGAGAGGCCTTTCAACATATTTCATTACTTGAGAAAAAATGTTCTGACTGGTCAAAGTAGGCTGTCTTCATAGATGGCCAGAATTGAAGCACATCATACGACGAAATAGAACCTACTTAGGTTGGCGCACTTAAACACATTTTTTTCTTCGTCAGAAGTCTGCTTGTTCATCTATTATGTATGTTCCTAGGCACGCTAGCGACATGACGTTCGCCGTTACAGCCTTTCGCCCCCTTCGCCCTAGTGGACATGAGCGGAGCGAGTATTCTTCCGAAAGGTTCACTCTCTCTCTCTCGTCAGTGTCCTTAAGGCACACATTTTTTGCCCCCGGTACGGCACAATCAGTAGAACATTATTACAGTAGAATGAATTACGAAATAGTTGAATACACAGCTCTGCTTATAACTGCAAGCCATTACAAATGCAATCTACTTACAAGTGCTCGTTTTCAGTGGTAACAGCAGTAAGGGACCAAAGCGGCAGTTCGTCGTGCGAAATACGCGCTGTCGCTGGACAATAGCCTTATGCTTGGCAATTAAACCGAAAAACGTGGCACGCGGATAATCTCAAATTTGAAACAGAAGAAGAAGAACGATTTTTCCGCGTGGGCCGTGTCCTCGCGCGTTCACGCGTGCCCACGCCAGAAGAAGAAGGGATCTGCG
>NC_051163.1:49464640-49482140 GCF_013339745.2 Dermacentor silvarum
CTTGAAAACTAACCTTCGCAACTAACAGGCGTGTTAAATTTAAGCGTGTACAACTGAGCTGCTACCCTTCATAAACGCTTCATTATGTAGTCAATGTGAACATGCCACAACATCCGGTCGTCAAACTGAAGACCAAGGTACTTAACAGTAGGAGATAGCGCTAGAGAAATGCAAGAACAGTTTAAACACTGAGAACCATGTAATTGAATGGACAGATCTAGGCAACAGTCTTATGAGGATTTCTAAAACATATTATGGTAGTTTTTTCTTTGTTTCAATATATTTGATTAGCATGTAACCAATCAATCACACGTATTGCGTCTTTTTGAAGTAGTTTTACGGCTTCAGAATACGATTCGTGTGATATGAGTAGTGCAGTGTCATCAGCATATTGAAATATTGCAGCATTCAGTTGTATGTTGGCAATATCATTGACGTATATATTAAATAAAAGACATCCCAGAACCGATCCTTGAGGTACACCATATCTAACTGATGTAAAATCACTATATGAATTTTTTATAGAGACTACATGCAAACGGTTGGAGAAGTAATTAGAAAAGAATTTCGAATAAGGACCTCGGAAACCAATACTTTCTAGTTTGTAAATAATGATGTTGTCTTCAATGGTTTCAAAAGCTCTTGTCAGATCTAAAAGGCCAAGCACAATATTATTTTGATCAATATTTTTACATACGTAATCGTTACATTCTTCAAGCAGATCGACTGTACTTAAGCTACGTCTAAAACCGTATTGAGAGGGACTTATAATATCAAATTTATCGCAAAAGGATATCATGCAAGTGTAAATAAATTTCTCCATTACATGTGCTAACACGTTCATTATTGCAATTAGCCTATAATTACTTTTATCTGATTTACTACCTTTCTTATAAATTGGTTTAATTAGTAAGGTCATTAAGCCCAGCGGGATTATACCTGTTTCGAAGCATCTGTTTAAGATAAACAAGACCACGTTTTGCACATGATAGAAATTGTACTTTATATCTCGCGCTCTTATTCGGTAATAACCTGCCGGTTTGTTGAGTGGAATAACGTTAATCAAGTTCCACAGGTCACTTGCATTAATGGGTGGTAGGATAGCAGAGTTTAGAATTATCTGGCCTAGGGAATTTAAATTCAGAGGTCTAGTACACTGCTGTTTATTTTTGTTAGTGATAGTTTAAAGGCATGTTTAAAGGAGTTAGCAATGTCCAATGATTCTGCAGGTGAAAATGTCTCAGCAAGCCATCATCTAGACCTTTACGTTGGGTTTTCCCGCCAAGTCATTCAGCAAACCCCATGTCTTTCTTACGTTACTGCGACACCGTGAAAATTTTTCAGCGTAGTATTTCCGTTTACTGATTCGTAACTGAGCAGTAAGCTTGTTACGTGCGGTTCGATATTCTTTCTGCAGATATAGGTTTGTCGGGTAACTTTGACAAAGCCTCCATAACCTATCTTTTTGATAAGATAGTTCTACAATGGATGCTGTGATCCATTTTTTACTTGGATTTCTACATTTCAATTTCACTTTTTTTGTGGATAGTAAAAAGAACGTACTAAACTGATTTACCAATTGATTATACGTTATCACATGGTTGGTTGTGTCTAATTTCATCCAGTCAAAGTTTCTGACTAGCTTATCTACCTTTCTGTCGTCTATGAAATATCCCACGTGATTCACGTCATCTTCAGAAGCGATAGTATCTGTCACACGTAAGGCCGTGAAATAATGATCTGCCACTATTTTATGTATAACTACAGCATCGGTTTCAAAGTGTGGCCATCTCGACGCTATATGATCAATACATGATCTCGTGAGCCGGGAAGCCACAAGTTCTTCACGGGTGAAATCATGTATTAGATCTACCAAACCATGGGCTGAAAGTAAATCTACATAATCAGCGACTCCCTGTTTTCTTGGTTTGGCGATATCAATGTTTATACCTCCCGCTATAATTATGTTATGACGAGCATGTTTAGTGAGGAATGTAGACAATTCAGATAAAAACACTTTCAGATCAGAATTAGGCGGCCTGCATACTGCTAATACCAGGAAAGTAGCTTTAGGCTTGCATATTATAAAAGGGACGACTTCCGCTGCGGTAAAGTCGGCAGAAATCACTTCCATTATCCATTCGTTCTTAACAAAAACGTAGATGCCACCGCCCTTGCTCAGGTCACGGCACTTTGAATGTGACTGAATACCTTCGAGAATATACGCTGCAGATTCGGACTGCGTTATATTTATTTCTGTTAATATGAGGATGTCTAAGTATTGCAATGCATCGCTCAAGTACACATTTAGTGAATCCCAGTGCTTTTTAATGCTTCTGACGTTAGTGTGTACAAGCTCTATAAATGGTGCAGTGCGGCCATCATGAGAGCGTAACCTTCGTTGTACCCATTCCGCGAATGAATTGAGCGCATTGGACATGACTAATTCAGCCCTAATAGATCAGCTTCGCTGACAATTTTCTTCGCGCCAGATCCTTCAGTTTTTCTCATGAAAACCATTCCATTCTTGGTCCATACAAACTTGAATGCCTTCACCTTTGCAACTTGCTTTGCCTGTCAGAGCAGTCTCCTTGTTTCAGCGGTCAAGTTCTCATTGATGAAAATGTTTTACTTTATCAAGATTCTACGCTTGCTATACCATGTGTCTCTTTGTACTCTTGAAGTAAATTTAACGATTATGGGCGGTATCCTTCCTTCCCTAGTTGACAGCCTATGAGCTGCATCAATACAATCAGAAGTCAGCGATGGTATATCAAGTTTTTCTGCTAGAGATTTCAAAACAATGTTAAGGTCTTCATTAGCACCAGGTTCCACGCCATGAATTTCGATATTATTCCTTCTAGAATAAATCTCCAAATTTCTTACCGCTGTCTGCAGCTGTGCGATTTCTTTGTCCTTGGACGCAAGACATGTGTCTAATTCATCAGAGTGTTTCCTGAGAGCAGCAACCTGTCTGCTCTGAGAAGCAATAGATGTGGTTATCTCCTCATACTTTTTTAACATCATTTCCATCGAGCTTTCAACTTTTTCGATTAGCTTACTCTGGGTTTCAGCTAATCCCAGCACTGAGTCGTTGCCCGCAGGGGCGTCTGCGTCAGCAGGCGTTTGGTGTGTTGCGACACCACGGACCCGAGCACATGGGGGTTGGACCCTCCCGCGTCTAACCGTGCGCGGCTTAGCCGTGTCTGGGGAAAAGGGGATCCTGGAGGTTGAGCCGAAGCCGGGTGTTTGGACCTTTATGGCCCCCCGGCGGAGGCAACACACCTCTTTGGCCTCGGCTTCACGTAGACGGCACCCCCGGACTGACCCACCCGGGGGAAATCGGTAGTTGCCTTTTCCTGTCTCTCTCTCTTCCTCCAACCTTCGTCTTTCTCTCTCACTTTCCATCTCTCCTGTCTCCTCTTCACTTCGTTTTACTTCCAATTTTCCAGGCAGCAAGGGTTAACCTGGTGTAGTTTATCCAGCCTTGGGTCTATTATATTAGGTTATAGTGGCTTTGTACAGCTGGCGTCTTCGTTGCCTTCGGGTTTCGTAGCGTCCCCATGTTGGGCTCGGTGGTGGGTGGCTGGCATAGCTACCGAAATTATTGTTCCCTTTATGGCTTTTTCGTCATTCCCCCGACTCCCCGATCGCCCTCTTTCCAAGAGAGGGCGCACCGATGACTCTCTGAAGCTTTTTGTCCAGACCAAAGAAATATACCCGAAGTACCACGTGCTAAGTTGTCAAAACAGTGATAAAACTGCAAGAACACTATCACCATTTGTCGTTGCGAAATGCCTTACTGAGAAACTAGGTCCCGGCTATAAGGTCACAAAAATGGCCAGCGGTGATCTATTGATAGAACTTAATGACAAGAATCAGTTCGAGAAACTGTCCGGACTTGCTGAAATTGGTAATACCCCTGTCTCGATGAACCCCCACCGATCTCTGAACAGTTCACGCGGAGTTATATCAGAACAAGATTTCCTTGACTTGAGTGAAACCGAGCTCCTTGAGGGCTGGAAGGAACAGCATGTGACAAATGTCCAAAGAATTAAGATCAGGCGGGATGACAAAGAGATCCCCACTAAACACCTAATTTTGACGTTTTGCACAAGTACCTTACCAGAATATATTGAAACAGGCTATCTGAAAATCAAACTTAGGCCCTACATTCCAAACCCTCGCCGCTGCTTTAAGTGCCAGCGATTTGGTCACGGCTCTCAAAGCTGCCGGGGCCGTACCACATGTGCAAAGTGTGCGTCGCACGATCATCCTGCTGACAATTGTACTGAGACACTACACTGCGCAAACTGCGACGGTGATCACCCTGCATACTCCCGCTCATGTCCTTCCTGGAAGAGGGAAAAAGAAATAATTACGTTAAAGTTCAAAGAAAACATTTCCTTTCAGGAAGCGCGAAAGCGCATTTCCTTCCTACATATCGCAGGGTATGCTGATGCGGCGCGTAAGGGGGCAACGCCGCAGCAGACTCCGGCATCAGCCCGGCCCACAAAGAGTGTGGCCGCGGCTGTGCCACCAGCCCCCCAGGCGACAGCAGCCAGTGCTGCTGCGCCATCTCTTAAGGAGGGCCCATCGACCTCTGGGTTGGTGGCCTCCAAGGCCCTGCTTTCTGAGGCAAGGCCTACCCTGAAAACACCTCGCTCGAATGAGCGGAAGTCCAGCGGCTCTCAGGAGTCGATGGACACAACTACAAGTCAGCCGGCGCACCCAGCGCCTCCTGAGCGGCGCGAATCTCGCGACCGCTCCAAGAAAGACAAAACACGGATTACGGGGCCTGGAAAGGCTCCGTAAGCCAATTGGACTCCTCTTGACACACAGCACAAGAAAACAAACAATATGGATACACAAATATTACACTGGAACGTGAGAGGTCTTATGCACAACCTCGATGACGTTAAAGAACTTCTACACAAATACAATCCAAAGGTGCTGTGTGTTCAGGAGACACACCTCAAACCAACACAAGGTAACTTCCTCAGGAAATACGCCATTTTCCGAAAAGATCGAGATGACGCACTCGCCTCTTCGGGCGGCGTCGCAATCATAGTGAGCAAAGATGTTGCTTGTCAGCAGTTTCTTCTCCGAACTCCTCTTGAGGCAGTCGCAGTCCGAGCGGTGCTCTTTCAGAAGTTGGTCACTATAACTTCCCTATACATCCCTCCGAATTACGAACTCTCTAGATCAGAGTTTCTAAGCTTTATCGCTGAACTTCCCCAACCATATATCGTTGTTGGAGATCTAAATGCCCATAGCAGCCTGTGGGGCGATTCTCGTTGTGACGTGCGAGGGCGCTTAATTGAAAACTTTCTTTTCTCATCTGATGCGTCCTTGTTAAATAAAAAAGAGCCCACATTCTACAGCGTTGCACACAAAACATACTCATCTATAGATTTAAGCATCGCATCAAGTACACTCATGCCATATCTGCAGTGGAATGTTATCAAAAACCCTTATGGGAGTGACCACTTCCCGATCATATTAACATTGACAAAAAGTGAAGAAAACTCTCCTCATGTTCCCCAGTGGAAGATTGATTCTGCCGACTGGAAGCAATACAGAGAGCTCACCCACCTAACATGGGATGACATCCGTAATCTTAACATAGACGACGCAGTAGCATATTTCACAGCATTTATTGTGAATATAGCTTCCATATGCATCCCAGAAACACAAGGAAAGCATTCGAAACGACGTGTTCCTTGGTGGAACAATGACTGTAGGGAAGCACGAAGAAAGCAAAATAAGGCTTGGGGACGCCTTCGTGACTCTCCAACAACAGAAAATCTCATAAACTTTAAAAAAGTAAAGAGTGAGGGTCGAAGAACGCGCCGCCGTGCTAAAAGGGAAAGCTGGCAAAAAGTACATATCAGGCATAAATTCTTACACAGACGGAAAGAAAGCCTGGAACCGAGTTAACAAATTAAACGGCCGGCAAACTCATCATCTGCCATTAGTAAACAACCAGGGAAACACTCTTGAAGACCAGGCTGATTTTCTAGGTGCCCACTTTGAGTACATTTCTAGTTCGGCCCATTACACAGATACATTTCTGCGGTACCAGCGGCAAGCAGAGCGATTGCCCCTGGATCAGAAAATAACACAGAATGAACCTTACAACCGTCCATTCACCATGGCGGAATTTCAGGCCTCACTGAGTTGCTCTAATAAGACAGCGCCAGGAAGAGACAGAATAGCTTATGACATGATCAAACACTTACACCCTGAAGCACACAAAACACTTTTGTCGATATTTAACTCCATATTCTGTGGTGGGTACATCCCGGCTGCCTGGAAAGAGGCAATAATAATTCCCATTCTCAAAGAGGGCAAGGACCCCTCTTCGGCCAGCAGTTATAGGCCTATAGCCCTAACAAGTTGCCTGTGCAAACTCTTTGAGAAAATGACTAACCGGCGCCTGATCCATTTTCTTGAAAGTAACAAAATACTAGATCCCTTACAGTGTGGCTTCAGGGAAGGTAGATCCACAACAGACCACCTTGTCCGCATCGAGACAAATATCCGGGATGCCTTTGTGCATAAACAGTTTTTCTTGTCGGTGTTCTTAGACATGGAGAAAGCCTATGACACCACATGGCGTTTTGGAATCCTTCGTGATCTGGCAGGAATGGGCATCCGAGGGAATTTGCTGAACGTGATTCAAAGTTATCTCTCGAACCGCACATTCCGTGTTCGCGTTGGTAACGTCTTATCTCGTCTATTCACCCAAGAAACTGGTGTACCACAAGGAGGTGTGCTGAGTTGCACCCTATTTGTTGTAAAAATGAATTCTCTCCACAGTGTGATACCACGCACAATGTTTTATTCGGTGTACGTGGATGATGTGCAAATCGGTTACAAGTCTTGTAATCTTGCTATCTGCGAGCGACAGGTGCAGCTTGGCCTCAACAAGATTTCCAAGTGGGCGGACGAGAATGGATTTAGACTAAACCCACAAAAAAGCACGTGCGTCCTCTTCTCGAACAAAAGAGGTCTGCAACCAGACCCCTCTGTTGACCTTAATGGAGAACGGCTATCTGTGAGTCATGAATATAAATTTCTAGGCCTCATCTTAGACTCTAAGTTAACTTTTGTCCCGCACCTTAAGTACCTGAAAACAAAGTGCCTGAAGGCTATGAATCTGCTGAAGCTCTTGTCACGCACATCATGGGGAAGCGACAGGAGATGCCTCCTTAGCTTATACAAAAGCCTTGTACGGTCACGCCTTGACTACGGAGCCATAGTTTATAACTCTGCAACACCTAGCGCTTTAAAGATGTTAGACCCCGTTCACCATCTGGGTATTCGGCTTGCTACAGGCGCCTTCAGGACTAGCCCTGTAGAAAGCCTGTATGTTGAGTCGGATGAATGGTCCCTGCATCTCCAAAGAGCATACTTAGCTCTATCTTACTCCCTGAAGGTAAAGGCAGATGTAGAACACCCATGCCATTCCACTATAAGCGACATATCGGCTGCCAGGCTGTATCAAAACCGGCCGTCTGTGAGGACTCCTTTGTCCATGCGTCTAGAAGCGTCGGCTGAAGAAACAGGCATCCTACTGCAGGAGAATGTCTTAACTGCTCCCAGTTGGCTTCCACCACCTTGGGAGTGGCAGACTATTGAGTGCGATGTCTCCTTCATAGAGATCTCCAAGCACGCACCTGAGACTCATATACGCTCACACTTTCTCGAGCTTCAGGCGAATTACTCATGTGCAGAATTTTACACAGACGCTTCCAAATCTCCTGCTGGTGTTGCGTACGCAGCTCTGGGACCGTCTTTTTCGACATCTGGTACACTAAATCCACATACAAGTATTTTTACAGCTGAAGCATACGCAATCCTCTCAGCAGTTAAACACATAAAGCGAATGAATGTTACCAAAGCAGTTGTGTTCACAGACTCATTGAGCGTCGTTAGAGCTCTAATGAGTCTACGAAAATACAAGAATTCAGTTTTTAACGAACTCTACAGCTGCTTATGCTCAGCCTACATGGGCAACCAAACGGTCATAGTATGCTGGGTACCTGGCCATAGAGGCATAAAAGGCAATGTAGCTGCAGACGAAAGTGCCACGTCAGTTGTTTTTAAGTATACAGACACAAACATACCTATCTCTCCCACAGACCTAAAGCCTTTCTTGCGCCATCAGTTGCGGAGATGTTGGCAAAGGCAGTGGGACAACGAAGTGTCAAACAAGCTACATATGATCAAACCAAGAATAGGGAAATGGATGTCCGAGAAAATGGCAAGACACAAGGAAGTGCTTCTTTGCAGGTTAAGAATAGGTCATACTTTTGGCACACACTCGTACCTCCTTTCTGGAAGTGATCCTCCAAAATGTGATAGGTGTGGCGACATTCTTACAGTCCTCCATGTTCTTGTCGAGTGCCCTGAAATAGAAGGCCAGCGTAAAAAGTACTTTTATCCCGCATATCGTGAGCACATCCCTCTTCACCCAGCATTCTTTCTTAGCCATGAGCCGCTTTTTGATTTTAATACAGTCTTAAAGTTTTTAGCAGATGTAAACATTTTACAAATCATCTGGCCAGGGTATCTGTAGCGCAGCCTCGTCTTGCAGGCTGCAGCTGCAGTGCAAATGTTTGTACAGCAGGTGCCTCTCAGCCCTTGATTTCAAGGAACCACTTGAGGCACTAGTGCAAATGTATACGTTTTAATACATCATTATTTGTAACAGAATTTTTATAGTCATAGCACTAATCATTAGTCATTGTCATAATTTTAATGCCAATATATTTTACGCAATTTACAGCGACTTGCTTTTAGGCCTTTTTACAGCCATGTTACATCAACTATTTATCATTCATAGACCACTCTATGGTACATTGGAAAACTATCATCATTTGTCATGGCGCTCTTTGGCCATATCTGGCCCTTGCGCCAATAAAAAACCACATATTATTATTATTAGCACTGAGTCGTTCTTAGTGGACTGCAACTGCATGGCCTTATCAAGTCTGTCTACTCGCGAGTGGAAGTCATCTAGCCTGCTTTGAACCGAGCTTATGGCTGCCATTACCTCTCGCAGAGTGGGCTGCGGCGCTTCAGAATTATTCATTGCGCCAGATGTCGTTTTTCTCCTGGCGCACTCTGAACACAACCAGTTGACTTTAACGTTCTCTTTTGCAACGCGTGCGCACTTCCCAGTGTGATATAAGCTGCTGCAGTCACAACAGCACGCCCTTAGTGCATCCCGTGACACCGGTTCGCGACAAGCAGCACAGTTTGGAATTCTGGATGCAAGGGACATGACAAAATGCACAGCACAACGCAAAAGGCCCTGTCGCAGTCAGACGGGGGCGAAACAAAGCAAGAAAGACGTGGCTATGACCAAAATTATGGCTTATCTACAAAACAGAAGGCATGTTAGCTTGCGAGCCCACACCCCGTCGCAGTCTCACCCCGTCAGACTGCGACAGGATGGCTGTCTGCTGCCGCTTTTGTATGCGGTCCAGTCCCTGATAGCGCCCCTCGCGTCGCTGCCGGACAGACGATGGACAGCGGAACGTTGACGCATGCGCAGCTTGGACAGCCACACTAGTCGGCGTACGGTATCGACCTGGGCAGCAGGTAAATCTTCTTTGCCGTTGAACAGCCGGGGATGCTGATTGCTACAAAACAGAAGGCATGTTAGCTTGCGAGCCCACACCCCGTCAGTCAGCGCCTGTCTGTCACCTTCGCCTTATTGTCCTCGTTTCTTGTGTGCGCGCTGCAGTTTCAAGATGAAGCGAAGCTGAGCCTCGCTAAGTCTAGCTAAGCATGGTTGGGACTACTTAAGCTGTCAGTCATCGATAGCCAGTCGATAGCCAATCAATAGCCGACCGAGAATCGATCAATAATCAATAAATTCCGGAAAATGCTGGGGATGACTTAGTAGTGCTTAGCCTAACCCAAAGACGAGGCCAATACCTTACGATAGCCAATCGATAGCCAATCGATAGCTGATCGATAATTGATCAATAATCATTAAATTCCGAAAAATGCTGGGGATGACTTGGTATAATGCTTAGCCTAGCCCAAGTACGTGGCCAATACCTTGCGATAGCCAATCAGTAGCTAATCGATAATTGACAGATAATCAATAAATTTCAGAAAATGCTCGGGATGACTTGGTAGTGCTTAGCCTAGCCCAAAAGCCAGGGCTAGCTAGGTGTCCACCAGCTCCGCTGTCTCTTTAGCATTGCGCCCCCAGTGCAAGCTACGCGAATTTTCTATTTAATTGTTTTCAGCACAAGCCGATAAATGAGGGAACACAGAGTTCTGCGCCACAAATTCTGTGCCGCCCCCCTGGACAGCGGGCGTCATAAAGAGCGGCATTCATGGAGCACGAGCACGTTACTTTCTTTGCAGCTGCTCTTAAAAGGAAGCTTTAGCTCGCACCAACTCCTATCTCGCCTATTCAAATACATGTAAAACGCAGAAACGATTTTCTCAGATAACCACTCGGTCTGTTTATGCAATTCGTTGCATTTGGGAGAGAAAGTTAAATTCTAGCGGCTGTTGGTTGGAAAATTTTGATTTAGGGCCTGAATTTTTTAATTGTCTCTTAGAAAAATTGGTATCGTTGAAAAAGATAGAAGCACGAAGTTTGCAAATTTGTACCTCTGCAGCAAGAGCAAATATCGCAGTTCTGTATACTGCATCTGTTAGAGCGCCCAAACAGGACCAATTTATTAAATCAATTTATGTCTTATTTGAATTTGTTGCATTGCTTACAAGGGTTTTGTAAAAGTCCTACTCACATATTAGTGGCCTATTTGAAAGCCATGTACAATACACCAACTTCGCCCGCTTCAGATTTATTATTAGATGCGATTGACAGAATTGTGATATCATTTTTCATTGCTGAGTTGCCGAGCTAGAAACTTGATAGTTGCCGATCTTGGAATCTTAGAATTGCCGATCTGTAACAAATTTTATTGCGATAGCAATTATATGGACACTCCAAGCGCATTTCTCGCGTCAGCGTTGTCGTCGTCGCCGCCGCCGTAAGGTTCCCTATAAAGTCCTACGGTGATAACATCGTCGTCGCGCGCGCCGGACGCTGTGTGTGTCAGTGAAAGCGTACGAGGGTGAGCCGGCAATCGCGGCTCAATGTAGCGCACGCACGCGAGGGAGGAAGGCAGGCCGGAAGCGCACTGTCTTCTTTCGAGCGCGAGGCACAGGAACGAGGCGACGGAGAGGGAGGGGGATGGGTGCGTTCTGAACCGTCGGCTGCTGCTCAGAGCGCGGCCGCGCCGGCGCCGTATCTTGAAAGCGATCTGCGATGTGGGCGAAGTGCGCGCCTGAGCGGGCGTCGTCTTCTACGCGATCTGCGATGGAGACAAAGCGCATGCGCCAGAGTTCCGGTTGCTTCGTATGCGCTATGCTTTCGACGTTTAGTTCGCGTCGAAGCGAGACGACTGAAAGCGCGAAGGTCTATTTGCCTGCTGCTGCTGCTGCTGGCGCGCTTTCTCACTCCAGCTTTCTGACAGGGAATTTCTGGGTCTTCGAGCGAGATGCGTTCATGTTCACCTGTGCGCGCGTGACACCGTGCTTGTCTATTTACTTAGTAAGCGAATGTTGACAACATTGTACGACCTATTAAGCTACTATCCTTACTTCATATAGCTCTCTACCAATTTGATATCGCACTCGATGCTTCGCCTTTCGGCCGAAACTGCGACTTTTTTATTAACAATGGACAGCCTCAATCGAAAATTTGCTTTCACCAGGCACTAAATTTTGTCTTTTTCTTTTTAATACAACAGACTTTATGAAATTTATTGCAATGGTTGCCGAGAAAAAAATATTTTTCCTTTCCCATGCATTTAGATAGGAGCCCCCGCGCTAGAGCTGCCTCTTAATGCCCTTTATTTGAGGCCTCAAACACACTTGGTACGAGTATAACCATATAAAGCCAACAGACAATAAAGCCAAGGAAAACATAGCGGAAATTAGCTGAGGTTGAATTGTAGAAAATTGTGAGAGAAATGGATGTTAAAGTGAAAAACTATACCTAGCACGCATTACGTCGAAGCCGAAAAGGTCCTTGTTGTCGAACACTTTATGTTGATCGATCTGAAGGACTTAAGCGTTGAAACCACAGAAATAGGTGCTGCGTTCGTGCAAACTTCCGGCCTTGCTCGGTGAGCCGCTTCAGATTTTTCGACGGAAACGGACAACCCATTTTTTTTTTGTGACACCCGTCTTTTTTTAGGGCAGTGTAAAGCTTAGCGGTCAGAGTATCTAATCGTGCAGTAGTATCACGAAAAACGCAGTGGAACATGTAGTATCAGAATTTTTCGATCTGCAGTCGCGATCGTGACCATGTAGTCCTACGTAGGAAGCATGCTGGAAACAGTGACAGGTGAGCATGATAGCGATTGCGCGCCAGCATATTTGGAAGCCGGTAGGATTTGTCAGTAGTGCTATTCATGCAGTGCTGGTGCCCATTAATGGCAAAATTATAGTCGATGACGTTTTGTATCTCACAGGGAGACCACACAACAAGGGGTGCATAATTGAGAACTGGCACGCATAGAGAAACACTAGCGTGCGACGCCAACAACTGAGGGACGACACGGCTCGGCCATTGCACTCGTTGAGGCGAAGGCAGCTGCGCTCATTATCGTGAACGTTCTGTTTTATGTCGCAGTACGCATATAATAAAGCCCAACGTCTACGTAACGTAAGACTGCGGTTTTAGACAGTAAGTATGGGGAAATTAATAACAGCAGAGTTGCGTTCTAATCTTAATGCATATATTTTAAGTGCCAGCTTTCACCGTCATTGGCTCCAGAAACCGTTTTTTGCAACTTATGAGCCATTTTTTTTATTTCGAAAGTTTACTCGAAAGCATAAACTATTTATTATGAAATAATGAATTATAATTCCTACTCAAAACGCGAACAGTATTCCCGATTATACGGCTATAAATCTCGGTCTTTTCATTTCCACGAACATCTCACGTCACATTCAGGGTGTTTGTCGGTCCCTCTAACGATAAAGAGAGACTGAAGCGAGCCGCACATTGAAGAAGGCAAGTGTTTGGGCGTAGCGAACCTACCCGGAAGGTGTCCAAACACTTCTGCGCCGCATTGCTCCACTGTGTAAGGTAAGTTACTTTACAGTTTCTAACCCAACTCCGTGCTGCCGACTCATGTTGCAGCATATCACATAGAATCCTACAAAATATAGGCAGTAACGTCTATTGTCCTTTCCTAATCTAAAAACACCTATTCTGCACTGATAAAATGAGGCTAAAACCGGTACAGTTATCTGGTCAATGTCTCTTCGAATGAGCTTTAAATCAGAGCTGTCTATTTTAATGAGAATAGGTAACCTGTTAGCAACAACCTGTTGGCTGATGAAAATGAGTAATGTATATTGAGAATTAATAGGGGCGGGCGGGAAGAAAGATGGTCGACATTATTGTGACAGGCAGTGGCACCGAAGCGTCCTGCTCTGCCTGTTATACTGCAAAGCATTCGCGCTATTCCGCCATCTCGTCGAAGTGAGCAACTGCTCCGCCTTTTCTGATGCGTCGTCGTTCCTGGTTGAAGTTGTTGTGAACCACTGAAGATTCTTATCGGCGTGGCAACAGCCTAAGTGATCGAAACCGCAATTATATCCTCAGCGACACCGTATCTGTTGTACTTCTTGTCGCTACTGACGAAAACAAGAGGCACGGTGACCGCGGTACGGTCACGTCTTAAAGGATGCGTAACGACATCAGCTGTATCTCTGCGCTTTGCTCAACAGAAAATGTTTATACACCGTAGGGTAGATTGGTGACGGCACCGCAATCCCGCGAGAAGGGCATACTCAAGATTACACTTTTGCAGCGGTCTGGAAGAATAACAAATGTTGCGACGAATGCTGAATCACTCCGCTTTGATCATTTTAGTGAATTCACCCGGATGTGCCAGTAGCTAGCTTCCTGTGTTTGGCTCTGGAGATGGAAAGCCTTGACTGATTTCTTGGCGCACAACTCGAGCGACCGACGTTACTACCAGAAATCCTTCTATCCGGAGCTTCGGGTGTTCTAAGGGCGTGCAGAAGGAAATGTTCCCAAACACTGCAAAAGCAAATTGAGTCTAACACGACTGAGAATTCAGTGGTTCCCACTCAGCAGGGGAGGACCAGATATACTGGACACTGCGAAAAAGCTGCCTTGCACGCCCCCTTTTCAAATGTACCGCGTCTGCGTGATACCCAAATAAATAAAGACACAGGCATGGTTTCCGTTTTTCTATATGCAACATAGTCTCCCGCCAATGACGATCTCCAGACAAGGCTGTAGGCGACAGGGGCGTAAACGTGACGTATACTTATTCGGCCGGATGGCAACAAACCAAATCGGTGTCTTGTCATTCCATAGTGCGATCAAGCTTTTATAGTAAAATGTAAGCTAAGCACCTTAATGCGAATAACTGTATCGGCTTAAATACCAATTTTTTCATGTAACCTCACTTCGGACAAGTCACGCATCCTTGTCATCACAGACACCTTTACTCCGCTCATCACCCTATAAACCACAAACATCGCGGGGATATCCATTAGTTATTTCAGTTGGATATTCAATACTGAGATTGCTCAAGTTTACGTAAATTCAACGTTTGTAGCACTGTCAAAGGTCCTCTTAATTGTTTACGTCAACGAGACTTTATATAAATGTCTCTGCTGGATATTTGCTACATTGTTAGGATATTAGTGTGCGGCTGAAATGCGCTATCCATACATTACCAAAATGAAATTTTGTACACTCATGCGAATGTATGGGAACTGAACATAAATTTCAAACATGTTGCTGAAAAAAAAAAGAAAACTGGCGGGGCTACCTCGCAGATCCGGGCCTTTTTTAAAGATTTCTTTGTATGTTAGGTACCTCTTTCGAAGCAGGCGCTGTGTTACAGGCGCAGCAAGCCGAACAACACACAGAAAGATGAATGCATCGCTTACGCACATACTAGCGAAAGCCCGCCCACCACAAGGACTTGCAGAACACTGTCTCTTTTGAACCTTTTGAACGTAAATTGAATCAGAAAACAGGAGAGTAAATGAACACATATGAGCCGCATACTTGATTGCTTCGAACAATAACTTGAACGAGTGAGGTAACATATTTCTTTCATAGGAATACTAGAAAAAAATTCGGCAGAGACACGTAGGACTGCTTACGCATGGGAATACGAAAGCAATGTTCCGTTTTCAGGCCTCAAAACGTCATGAACGCGCTAACTTTAGTCGCTCATGATGTGGTGCCACCTCCGCCCCTTTGGCTGCGCCGTTACGTGTTCAATGACGCACGCATTCGGCCACACCTTTAGTCATCCAGATGGCTGCGACGTGATGTGTGCATTGACGCACGCACGGAAAGCGGTGAACTGGACCAGTTTGTACAACGTAAAACAGATAAAAACCAGTCGAAGCACATGAGAGACCGGACGAAGATGACGACGGGACTAGCGGAACTTACAGCTCAACGATTAACACGTCAATGAAGAAATATACCTGCCGGCAGTCCAAGTGGCACATCCGCAAACTGCCACCGCAAGAGGCCAATTTATTCATCTATCGATGTAATCAACAGCGGCCCTAAGGTAATTCATCTCTTTATCAGTGAAGCACAGAGATGTGTAACTGACGCAAGTGTCATTTTTTTTTCAATTATGTGGAATGCCTCCAGAATTTCTTCCAGTCCTCATTTTCTAGCTGCCTCGCGTTGGCTTTTTGGCTCCGAGTAAGTTCGTGTACAGCTTACAATTTCTATACGGAGGGTTATACAATTTCAGAGACTGAAGCATTTTTTCTTGTTTTGATAGCTGTTTATAAAAAGATATCTAAACGAGTGCAGACGCCGTCTGATAACTGACACCGAAGGTATCGCGAATGCTACAAATATGCGCGTAACATTTTTCAAGTTCTTGTCGCGAGATCTTTTTGCAAATGCTCGTGAATAACACGTTTACGATGGTCGTGTCGTTCGGCGCCCCTGTAACACGATTTCGGGAGAACACGCACGCTTTTTATTGGTGCCTCTGTATCGCATGTTTACCAGCCTACCGCCAACGATGAACACGAACGAAACAGGCAAATAAAGCTATTGACCCAAAGAAGGCTAGTAAGTAACCACAAAAGGCAGAGTGTTACTTTCCTAAGATGTGGTTTGACGCTCGAGCCTCAAAGTAAACAGGACTGACTGTGCTAAATTGAAAAGTTTGGTAAGGAAGTTCTCGTAGTCCGCTTCGCGTGCCCGCGAATTCAAGCCTGTTGGTGTACACAACGATTTACCTCATGAAAAACGACCATGTATTGCTTATATAAACAAAGTGCATTTCGCGTAGGGATTGCGTTAAAACATGCAGATAAAGTACAACATGCTAACTGACCTGTATCATATCTGCTACACTATGGCCCGCAGCAAGTTACGCAAGCCTCAACACATACTATGCTGAGAGACTCGCCGCTTGGTTCGCATAGTTTTTTGGAGGATGTTGGTCTGAAGTTCTCCCATCCCATTCGTTGAACCCACGTCTTCCATCTCAACCCGAGGTGCTTACCGGACGGTATCGCAAAGAGTTTTTCTTTTTGCCTTCGTTGAATATACTTCTGCATTCGTAGGTGCAGCATCTCATTGTGACAGAAAAACGCTGGTAAGGAACGTCGTACTTGCCATAAAACGTATTTCAGGGCGCTCGCAATCAACAAACAGAACGAGCTCGGAAGGGCAACGGCGCAAACGTGCCCTCCTCACAAGTCGATCGGCGCTTATGAAGCATCAATGGGGGTGGAACGCGACTGTAAACAAACGAAGCCGGCGCCAGGTCCCACGTGACGCCAGTGGGCCAATATCGACGCGGTCTCGGCCTTGGCGAAGAAGAGCGAGGAGAAGGCGCCAATCTTCAAAGCGTATCGCCAGTTTACGCAGTTTCGATAGATTTAATGGCGCCGCTCTCCCGCGCCACATGTCCCATAAAGCACGCATCCTTAGTGAGTGTTCTCTCTCGTTTGGAGGCATGTTCATATACCTCTCATATCCTCTGCATATTAGAAGATTTGATTGTTGGGCTAGTTGGTTGCATACCTGAACCAGTAACTTTGCCCACAGACACAGGCACTTTGTCTCCCTTTCTTGAGTCTTTGTCTTTTATTACGTTATTTGCCTTGTTCGGTGTTGCATATAATCTGCGGTGGGTGCAAATGCTAGACTAACCGACATAGTTTGTGAATTCGTGAGCTTTGTCGTCTCGCGCGCCTTATATTGGAGTTGGCGTAATCAAGTTTTGAAGACCCGTTGAAGCGTTAGCTCACCGCTACTGCAGCTCTTCATCTCGTCAGCGTTGGGACGTCGAGTTTCTGCGGTCACCTAGTGAGATCTGATCAAGTTTGCCTGTGTGCATGTGACACCACGCTCGATAATTTAATTATTAAGCGAAAGTTTATTGCAGTTTATACGGCCGATAAAACTTACTGC
>NC_051163.1:49484640-49538318 GCF_013339745.2 Dermacentor silvarum
TGAAGCCTTTTACTTTGCCGCGAGCTCACGTCCCTCATAGTTAGCGCCGAGACGGCCCCTTTACAGGCGGGAGAAGGATTCAAAGTTCTCAACTGCCTAGACTTCCCTCTGATAAATTAGTCGCACACGTTTTTACAGGTGTCAGTGTAGCGCGCAGATGCGGAAAGCCTACCTCGTGAGATGTCGTGATGATACAGCACGCTAAACATAAAGCATTTCATTGTTTGTAAGACGGGCGTTTATTTGCAATGACTGTAGCAGGAAAATCTGCCACACTTTCACTTTTGTTTTGCATTTATTTAAGCACCTTTCTTAGATACGCCCCTTCAATAGAGTGGCAATAAATTCACCGACGGAACATTCAAGTTACACAGGTTCTGTTCCTCTTGTCGTCGACCCTGTAGATTCGAACACCTGCAAGCAGAGAAACTCGCCTTCAATGTTGTACAAGGCACTGACACATACGTTTTCGATACTAGAGTGCCTGAATGCATGTTCGCTATTCGAGTGAGCGTGTGTTTTAATTTTCGCTTGACATTATCGCGACAGAACGTTTTGAATCAATGTTACCCGTGCATCATATATGAGATGCATGAATAAACGCACTGCCCCGCGCTCATGTCGAAGCTCCCCCAGCTACGCAATTTGTCAATGCAACGCTTCTGCCTCACATATATAAAGTTTCTTTTGAGTTGTCACTAGTTTCTCACTTGTTAAGTTTTTCATTTGAAACAGCGCCCTTGTAAACTCTTTCAATGATTACTTCCTATCATTTTTTTTTACCCCAGGTAATGGAAACCAACCATTCATGAAACCATCCGACCGTACACAAATAAGACCACCAACAGTCGCCGAGCTAGGTGTACCTAACCTCTTAATTATAAAACATCGATACAAAGGACGGTATGGCTCCTGACGCCTGACAAGTTGCCAATCAAGTGTCTCAAGAAGCATGTTCAGTGGGTGGCTAAGTACTTATGCCTAATCTTCACTAAATCCCTAAAGGCATGCACTGTTACCACAGAGTGGAAAACTGCAGTATAATTACTTATATGAAAATTAGGCAGAAAATCTGTCGTTTGAAATTGCAGAGCGAGAACACCAACTAGGTGTGTATGTAAACTATTCGAGCATGTAACATTAAAAAACGAAACTATATACTTGGAAGCAGAACATATCGTGTCTACTACCCAACATGGTTCCCGTACGCGCCTACAAACAATTACTCAGCATGTCAAATCAATATGTAGCCCAAGTCATTGATACCCCCGAGCAAATCCATCAGATTTTTTTTTAGATTTCAGTAAAGTATTCGGTAAAGTAAAGTATTTAACAACAAAAAACTTCAACAACAAAAATTCAGGTTAACATTTTGAGGTGGTCTCATTGTTCATTAAATTAAAAATTACTTCAGTAATCGGTCCCAATTTGCACCAATACGTGACCTCCCTCTACATTACCAGCAGATTATCAGCTGTATCACAAGGTGGTGTTATTCATATTTAGTCCCTATTTTATTAATAATAATATACCCCTCTTTACTAATGCAAAAATCAGGCTCATTACAGATGCCTGCGTTATTTACCAAGAAAGTAATACATTTCCACACCACCTAAAGCGGAATAGTGCATTAGAATCTGTGCACAGGAGGTGTAAAGACTGTGCAATGTTGGTAAATGTCTGTTTTTTTTTAAATAACTTGCAGAAGCCACACGTCTAACTTACCTTACACTATTTACAAGTCCCTTGAACAAATCAACCAATGACAAATGTTTGGGTGTAGTATTTGCGAATGTTCTGAGATGGGAGACGCGTCACCAACCTTACTAGCACAGACTTGAAGCGAATACCCGTAATTAAAACACTCTTTTGACTTCCACCGAGAGATGACTAAAGCCGCTACAGTTACTGAAAAAGAACTGCTTACTTTAAACTTTGCCTAACTTTCTTCGAAGAATCATTGAGGTTATTTTTTTTAATATAACGCATGTATACCTTGTCCTTAGTTAACAGGGGTGCTGCACAGAAGACGGCTTTCGTCAGTCCTGACGGTCTGTATAAGTTTAACTTCACGCCGTTCGGATTGTGCAACGCCCATGCCACTTTAGAACGGATGACGGATAACATCCTTCGTGGCTACTAGGGGAATACCTGCCTCTGCAGCCTTGACGCCATAGTCGTTTTATCTCGAGATTTTCCAACTCGCCTTGTTCGTCTTCGTGCGATTCTCACGGGCCTCACCTCTGTTGGCCTCCAACTTAACATAAAGAAGTGCCATTTTGCTGCGTGCCAACTCACGATACTAGGTCATGTCGTCTGCAAGGACGGCGTTCTTCCGGACCCCGCGAAGCTCCATATCGTAGCCGTATATCCCAAGCCCAATTCCATGAAAACGCTTCGAAGTTTAATTGGGCTGTGATCGTATTTTCGCGGATTGGAAAAAGGGCTCATGGGCCCCTCCGGGGAAAACGACGTCTACAAAGGTCCTGTGCGAAAAAGCACTCTTTTGCAGGCTGTTGACCATCGCGTTTCTTTCTGTGTCGAATTGTGGGCATAGCCAATTAAATATTCAATGTAGCCGATATCACCACAGAACGCACAGAGCGGGGAAGCGCAACGTCCAGTCTTTAATGACCAAGCCGGGTACGCGGAGTCGGTTCTGATGCGGTACAACTGCATCGTTTCCTCGCGAGTAAGTCCATGGATCACACAGATTTGGTGTGGAGTCTTGTAGGTCGCCCCAAATTGATGTGGGATTGCATCCTTAGAGTTCTGCAAAATGCTTGTCGCCCTCAGTTTTGGGACACATGTCAGCGCTAGGCGTGCAAAAGCGTCAGCTTTTTCGTTTGCTTCAATTCATACGTGGGATGCGATCCATTGAAATTTTGCATTGAATTCCTTGCGCATTTGATCTGTGATCTGTGCTAGAGATTGCCTTGTAAAGTTCTCTCGATGTAGGCCAAAATGTAATCGTTGTAATGCTGACTTTGAGTCCGTCAGCACCACTATATCTCGTGCAGAACATGCCCGTAGTTTTCGAAAGGCCATGTGGTAATTGCGGTGATTTGTACTGCTGCAGACGAAACTACGCGATCCAGGCGGCCAGACCTTGATGCATCAAGGGTCGTACAGAATGCCGCTGTACGGGCATACAGAATGACGCTGCGCAGCTATCTGTTTGTGCACACACCGACCCGGTTGTGTACGCTTGTAGGTGGCTTTGATAAGTTGTGCTCATGGTACAGTACAAGGAACTTAGCTTCGGCAGTTGTAATGGCCCGTTTTGCCGGTAGCCAGGGTACAGTGAGGCTGCAGGTAACGTCCGAAAAGGACCATGGTGGGTCGATACTACCCCCGCTTAGGCCATTCCAATCCTAAAGATCGGAAGGTGTTCAGCGCCGCATGGAAGTGGGAGTGAGTTCTTGTTCTTAGCCGCCGGAGAAGAGCCGTGTCTCGGGTGACTCGCCCAGCCTTAATAGCTGCGTGAACAAGGCCTAGATACCAAAAGGGGGGAGTGTAAGAGACTGCTTCATTAGTAACCTTCTTGTCTGAAGTTTCCCGAGGAACTCCCATCGCCAAGCGAAGTCCCTTTCTATATACTGCCTCCGAGCGCTCGAATTGACTCGGTGATGGGGATATGAGCTGCAGCTGATAGAGAATGCGGCATTCCGTGTAAGCATGGACATTGGATTGCTTCCCCAACGTACACCTGCCAAGCAACGAAGTGCGTTGAGTCCTTGCACTGACTGCAGCCACAACACTTACGACCACGCATCGCCACAGGGGCTTGTTTTTTGTGGTGATGCCCAGGAAACGCACACTAGTTGCGCGACGAATTGGATGCCCTATGATAACCAGCGTCAGACGAGTTGAAGCCTCAATCCCGTAATGTTCTTTTCCTCTGTGGATATTGTAATTCCTTGCGTATTTTAGTTGGACTTCACCTTTCACTTCTGCCATTTTCTTATTTCTCGATTAAATGTATTGTATACAGTGCCATTTATCTTGCTTAATGCGGCACTAACGGCCATTTTATAACATACAATGTTTATATTTGCAAAGGCCACTAGTTCGAACTCTAATTAGTCTTTACCAAATTAAAGATTGCACTTCATATACTTTTATTTCTAACTTGGTGCCACCTCTGAAACATTAAAATAGGGTTCCAGAAAAGTAAGTAACGGTGTTTCAACCTTTTGAAAGTGCCCGGCAAAAGTTTCGATTAATCGAATAATCGATGAAAAACCATGCATGCATCAAAAGCGATTAATCGATTAATGGCTAAAATGATGAATGATTATTCATTATTCGAATAAAAAGATTAATCGACCATCCATATTCAATAGCCCACGCGTCTGAGCCGCAGATCCGATTTCGACGATCAACGAGTATGTTCGCCGCCATCATTGTGCTGAGCGTTCCATGTTTTTCTAGAGTATGACTTGATTTTCGTGGGGGCAGGTTTGCCCAATAGACGGTTTCTTCTTGACTTGTACTCAGCGAATGCGTCCCTGATACTGCTAACGGGGCCGTCTCTTCATTGTAGCGGTATGCATATGCCTCCTTACATGTCGACATTAGTTCTCCCAAGTACTGTTATCATTGTTTTCTGGGATAATGCCAGCAGTTGCTAATATTATTACCTGATGTTACAAAATTTAGAGAATTTTGTTGTAAGCGCCAACTTTTTATTTTAATGTTTTCAGCACCAGCAGGAAACTGAGGGAAAAAAGGAGTTCTGCGCCCTTCATTTCTTTACCGTCGTTGCTAGCCATCGGGCACCATAAGGAACGGCATCCTTGGAGGAAGTTCACTTTTTTTTTCTTTTTTTTTTTTTTGAAGCTACATAGCTCCGGTCCAATTCCGATGCCGCCTATTCAAATACATGTAAAACGCAGAAACACCTGTCTGGGATTACCATTACGTCTATTTTAATTAAACTTGCTGTATTTGAGAGTGAAAGTTAAATTGTAGTGACTTGCAAGCAAAATATTGAATTAAAGCCTGATTTTTGTAATTAAAATTGGTATGGTTGAAAAAGATTGGAAGAATGAGGTTTACAAATTTCTAGCTCTGCACCTAGAGCAGATATCACAGTTCTTTAAACTGCATGGGCTGGAGCATCCCTTGCGGAAAAAATGATTTTATCAATTTATATGCTACGTAAATTTGTTACATCGTTTACAGTGGTCTTAAGAAAGTGCTACTCACATATTAGTCGTCTATTTGAGAGCCATGTATAATACATCGACTTTGTTCGCTTTAGAAGTGCTTTTAGATGCAATTTATAGATTTGTGATGTCGTTTTTGATCGCTCTCGCTTTCTGACAATTTGCGATCTTGCACAAAAATTTACCGCCTGTATCGGAAATTCACTACCAACAGCCATCTTGATTTTGACTTTCTCTCTCAAATGCAACAAGCTTTATCAAATTTACTGCAGTGGTAGTGAGAAAAACTATTTCTCCTTTCCGATGTATTTAGATAGGAGACCTGAGCTAAAGGTTCCTCTCAGTCAACTTTCTTTGAGGCCTCAAAAAACACTTGGAACGAGTATAACCATATAAAGCCAACAGACACAACAGACAACAGAAACCGAGGAAAACATAGCGCAAATTAACTTAACTTGAAATGTAGAAAATTACGATAAAAAGAGAAGTGAAAGTGAAAAACAGTACCTTGCCGCTGGTGAGAGCCGAATCCACTAACTCCGGATTACGTCTGCGTTGGACTTGAAGTTGTGCTACTGCTGCGGCCATCAATCCAGCCACCATCTTGGGTATTTGTGTGTACTATATCTCCACCTGGAAGTGCTTCCCAGCACCACTCAGAACGATAATGTGCGGATGTGGCACATCTTATCTTTTGCCCGATTGAGTGGCGTAACACGTGGACTTATAGCAGCTGGCGCGTGGCAAATGAACACTCGCTTGTTACCAAATGGCATCAAGGCTACCAGATTCGAGACGCTCGCTATAATTGAACTAGGAGAAGGGAAACCTAGTTTCCCCGTTGTTTCAACTTTTGCACAAATGTTTCTGTATTTCAGTCTCAACCATGGCTAATTTCACATAGTTTGCAATGGCTGCATTGCCTATTTAAGATGATCGTGATCAACAAAAAACGAGAACTTCGGTACCCTTTCTACGACGAGTATCGTGCCGCCCAGGAATATATTACGCGAACACTTTGTCAAAAAGCCTAGTACGAGCCTAGATACTACGAGTGCACTATATATATATATATATATATATATATATATATATATTGCATTCCCTGTCAGTTTTCTCCTTTTGAGAAGGATTGGGGCGTTGCCTATGTCATTACGTCGCCTGGCTTCAATGTTGCGTTTATTATTTCAGCGGAAACAGACAAGAGTTGCTGGCAACACATACTTCCGGTTGCTGTTACTATTCGCACATCCAGAGTCCGTTACTCGTGCTGGCAACAATGTTCGTAAAGACGAAGATGTCTGCCATATCCAGGGTGACATTTCCGGCATTTTCGCTTGTTGATGTTACACTCTAGTGATGTGCTCAAGTTTCTCATGTCGCGTCGAATCGATGTATTTTGTCGAAGCCTAAAGGGTCTTTGTTGTCGGTCACCTTATGTTGACAGATCACACTGATTTAAGCGGCGAAATTACGAAAATAGCTGTGCTGTGAGCCGCCTCAGAATTTTGTAAAGAGACAACCATTTTTTTATCGCGATAGCAATTATATGGACACCCGAAAGTGGATTTCTGCCGTCGGCGTCGCCGTCGCCGTGAGGTTCCGTATGACGTCAACGGCGATGAAGTCGTCGCCGCGCTCCGGACGCTGTATGTGCGAGTGAAAGGTCGCGAGGGACGCGCGCTTTTATTAATCGTCTCTTTCCTCCTTTACAATCACCATATAAAGAGAGCAACCGCGACTTCTTGGGCCGTATTCTGAGACGTTCCACTTCGGCGATATTTCTTTTTCGCTTTCAGGCGCGCGATGATTGGCTCTTTTAGCAAAATTGGATGAGGTGATTGGATGGTTGAGCCCGACGTCATTCAATTTTGCTCAACCAGCCAATCAGCGCGTGCCTGAAAGCGAAAAAAGAAATGTCGCCGTAGTGGAATGTTTCAGAATACGGGCCCTTCCATCGCGCGAAAGGCCGTGGGGGTACGGGAGAGAGGGAGGGAAAGCGACGTTTAGCTGCGGCACCAAATGCGTATTTATATAAAAATGTAACGAGGTGAGAAGGTAGGTAAGATTTCCGACGCTGCTCGATGAGTGTCCCATTCTGATCTCGTCGAAAGCCTCCGACCCGCCCCCAGAGGCCCTGGCAGCAGTCACACCAACGCCGCGCGCGTTCGGTGCGAACGCGGGCAAAACGCCGACGGCGTCGACAACAGTTCTGCGCGTTGCTGGTGCTGCTGCATGTCCAAGTTTATACAGCTGATAAAACTACTATCCTTACTCCGTATAGCTCTCTACTAATTTGCTATCGCAATTGATGCTTCGCCTTTCGGGTGAAACTGCGACATTTTTGTTGTTGTTGGTAGTCGTCTTTTTTAGGGGTGTGAAAAGCTTACCGATCAGAGTGTCCAACACTGGGGAACATATTATTGCGATAGCAATTATATGCACACTCCAAAGCAGATTTCTGCCGTCGGCGTCGCCGTCGCCGTCGCCGTCGCCTTGAGGTTCCGTATGACGTCAATGGAGATGAATTCGTCGCCGCGCGCCGCCAAACGCGGTATGTGCGAGTGAAAGGGCGCGAGGGACGCGCGCTTTCACGGGGAGTGAACGCACGGCGGAGAACAAACGCGCGATCTGTGCCGTGCTCCCTTAAGGGCTGCAGAAGTAGGCGTCTCTTTCCTCCTTTACAATCACCATATATGTAGAGCAAACGCGCCTTCTTCTGACGCACGAAAGGCCGTGGGGGGGGGGGGGGGGGGGGACGGAAGGGAGGGGACGTTTAGCTGCGGCACCAAGTACCTATTTATATCAGAGGCTCCAGCAACAGTCACCAACGCCGCACGCATTTTGTGCGAACGTGGGCAAAACGCCGACGGCGTCGACAACAGTTCTGCGTGTTGCCGGTGCTGCTGCATGTCCAAGTTTATACAGCTGATAAAGCTACTATCATTACTCCGTATAGCTCTCTACAAATTTGCTATCGCAATTGATGCTTCGACAACTTTTTTTATTAGAATTTTACGTACTGCAGTCGCGATCGTGATCATGTTGTCGTATGACAGAAGCATGTTGGAAACACTGTTAGGTGAGCGCGATAGTAATTGAACGCCAGGATTTTTTGGGAAGCAGTAGAACATGCGAGTACTGCTATTCATGCAGCGCTGGTAACCATTAATGGCACAAATATAGTCGATGATGTTTTGTGTCTTACAGGGAGACCACACAACCAGGAGTACATATGTACTCGCGAACTGGCGCTCATAGAGAAACACTCGCGTACGACGCCGTCAACTGAGGGACGACACGGCTCGGCAGTTAGTTGCACTCACTACGACGACGGCAACGCTTCTCATTATCGTGAACGTTCTTTAGCTCGCTATACGCATTTAATAAAGCACGAACGTCTACGTAACACCAGGCTGCGGTTTTGGACAACAAGTATGGGGCACTTAATAACCGTGGACTTACGTTCTAATCTGATTGCATATATCTCAATGGCCAACTTTCACCGGAAGTTGGCTCCACGCACCGTTTTTTCCAACTTTCTGATCCAAATAAAAAAAAACATAATTCCTACTTAAATCGCGAACAGCATACCAGATTCTCGCGCTATAAATCATGGTCTCTTCATTTGTACCAACATCTCAAGGCACATTCAGGGTGGCTGTGGGTCCCTTTAAAGATAAAGAACTGTTCAAGCGAGCCACACGTTGAAAATGGCAAGTGTTTGGGCATAGCGAAGCTCCCTGAAAGATGTGCAAATTCTTCTGCGAGGCTTTTCTCCACTTGTACAGTTAAGGTACTTAGTGTTTCTAACCTTCATACTCAACTGCGTTCTGCCGAATCGTGTTGCAGCATATCACATATAATTCTGCAAAATATAGGCAGTTACGTCTATTGTCCTTGCATTACCTAAATACGCATCTTGCACACTAATAAAATGAATCGAAAAACTGTAAAGTTATCTGGTCAGTGTGTCTTGGAATGAAAGCAAATGAGAGCTGTCTATTTCAATCGGAATAGGTAAGCTGTTCACAAGATTCTGTAACGATGAAGTGCGTATTGGTGGAAGCGCCTGTAATGGCCAGCAGTAAATTACGCTGAAGAGGAGTCATTTATGATCGGAATTTAGAGGTAGGAGAAGTTGGCCACCAAAGTGGTGATGCGTAGATGATGCGTAGGCGTAGAGTACGACTGTCACAGACCCCGTGGACGAGGCGCAGATGCCGGACCAAATTCCAAAGCCGACTTATCAGCTTCCGAAAATAATTCCACGAAAGCAAGGACAATTAGTATTGGCCCCTCTGGTGCGCCAGCGAACGCTGGTTGTTGTCCAAAGGCCGAGTCAGAGCCCAGAGTTGTCAAAACACAACAAAATATATTCTTCACACAAGGCAGCTACACTACACACGAGCACACTTAAGCTAGCGATATCTCAATACAATTCAGATGGGTATTCACAAAACACAGGAATATAATTAACGACAAGCACTAAGAGTCCAACACTTAAAGTATAAAATGAATAGGAACACTAAGTGTCCAATCGTATTCACCCGTGCTGGTCTTCAGTAGGACGATCTCGGACGTAGCTCGGGGCAAATCTCGAAGAAGGAACTTCTGGAAATGCAGACGCTCGATGAACTCGTCGACTAGCTTGCCGGGGAATCCGCTTCTTCCGCCGACGGTCAGTCTCCATGTTACATCTCTTCACCGGAGCAGTCTCGTCCCTTCTTATTCTCGCATGGCGGTTATATAGCGGTCACAGGCGTTCTCGAGCCTTCCTATCGGAGTCGTGCTCCCGTAGCATGGCCAAAGCCTGGGAATCTTCTAGTCCATTTTCGCATCTTCGACCGCCGCCGTCGGAGCGTCGTCGACGGGAGGGGGGGGGGGGGGGTTGGTGAGTAATCTCTTTCTCTCTCGACTCGCCGGATGAGAAGGTGTGTCGGCGTCCGCTCTCTCTCTCTCTCTCTTTGGTTATCGTCGCCTCGACGTCTAGACTCCGTTGATCGCGTCTGCCGTTTGAGGCGTATGCGCTCTCCCCCTCTGTTGATGTTGCCGCGGGGCCGGCGTGTTCTTTCGCTGGCTTGCGTGACACGCGGCGCGCGCTTTGGTTACGCGCTCTTTAGTGACAAGGACCTGCTGGTATAACAGGTGAATATCGGCTGACGAAATTGAATATAGCATTTCGAGAACTAGTACCATGCGGGAGGAAAGATGGTTGCCATTATTGTGACAGGCAGTGGCGCCATTCTGCTTGTTGTACTGCAAAGCATTCGTGCTATTCCGCCATCTCGTCGAAGTGAGCAACTGCTGCGCCTTTTCTGATGCGTCGTCATTCCTTGTTAAGTTTGTCAGCCGTACGTATGCTAGTCCGGAGGTGAACCACTGAAGGGGCTCATCGGTATGGCAACAGCCTGAGTGTTCAAAGCCGTAATTATCTCCTCAGCGACACTGTCTCTGTTGTACTTCGTGTCGCACCTGACGGAAACAAGACGGCATGGTGACCGTGGTACGGTCACGTCTTAAAGTATACGTAACCACGGGAGCTGTACCTGTGCACTTTGCTCTACAGAAAAGGTTTATATACCGTAAGGTAGATTGATGACGGCACCGTATTCCCGCAAGAAGCCCATACCCAAGATGACACCTTTGCAACAGTCGGGAAGAATAACAAATGTTGCGACGAATGCTGAATCACTCCGCTTTGATCTTTTAGTGAATTCACCTGCCTGTGTCAGTAGCTGGCTTCCTGTGTTTGGCTCTGGTGGTGCAAAACCTTGACTGATTTCTTGGCGTACAACTCCAGCGACCGACGTTACTACCAGAAATCCTTCCATCCAGAGTTCCGGGTGTTCTAAGGGTGTGCAGAAGGAAATGTTCCTGTTTGCCAAACACTGCAAAAAGGAATTCTTATTCAGTGGTTGATACTCAGCAGTATACTGGACACGGCGGTATACGGTATACTGGACACGGCGAATAAGCTGCCTTGCACGCCCGCTTTTCAAATGTACCCCATCAACGTGATACCCAAATAAATAAAGACACAGGCAGATACATGGTTTCCGTTTTTCTATATAGAACATAGTCTCCCGCCAGTGACAATCTTCAGACAAGGTGGTAGGCGCACCGTACGAAGCAGACTGCTGGCGTCGGGGCCGAATGTGAGAGGGGCGTAGACGTGACGTATACTTATTCGGTCGGAAGGCGACAAACAAGATCGGTTTCTTGTCATTCCATAGTTCGATCAAGCTTTTATGGTAAAATGTAAGCTACGCACCTTAATGCGAATAACTGTATTGGCTTAAATACCAATTTCTTCATGTAACCTCACTTCGGACAAGTCACGCATCCTTGTCATCGCAGACTCCTTGACTCCGCTCATCACCCTATAAACCACAAACATTGCGGGGATATCCATTAGATCTTTCAGTTGGATATTCAATACCTCCTATAGAGGTTGAGATTGCTCTAGTTTACGTGAATCCAACGTTTGTATCACTGTCAAAGGTCATCTTGTTTACGTCAAAATAGACTTTATATAGATGTCCTTGCTGGATATTTGCTACATTGTTAGGATATTAGTGTGCGACTGAAATGCGCTATCCATACATTACCAAAATGAAATTTTGTACACTCACGTAAATGTGCGGGAACTGAACATAAATTTCAAACATGTTGCCGAAAAAAAAGAATTTACTCGGTAAGCAAGCGCAAGAAGTGGACAATGAGTGGCGCGTTTAGTGTTAACGGTTTGCTTTAACACGAAGCGCAGAAAACTGCCCTTCAGTGTATGAGCCTGTATATAAGAAAAAATATCGCAGTTTCACCCGAAAGGTGAAGCATCAATTGCTATAGCAAATTAGTAGAGACTTATACGGAGTAAGGATAGTATTTCTATCAGCTGTATAAACTTGGACATGCAGCAGCGCCAGGAACGCGCCGAACTGTTATCGGCGCCGTCGTCGTTTTGCCCGCGTTCGCACCGAACGCGCACGGCGTTGGTGACTGTTGCCAGGTAGGGAGCCTACATGCAAGCGCTGTTAAAACAGCGCTTGCATGTAGGCTTCCTATTGCCAGGGTCTCTGGGGGCGGCTCGGAGGTTTTCGACGAGATCAGAATGGGAAACTCACCGAGCAGCGTCGGGAGTCTTTACCACCTCCTCGCCTCGCCATGTTTTTATATAAATACGCATTTGGTGCCGCAGCTAAACGTCGCCTCCCCTCCCTCCCTCCCTCCCGTACCGCCACGGCCTTTCGCGCGACGGAAGAAGTCGCGTTTGCTCTTTACATATGGTGATTGTAAAGGAGGAAAGAGACGCTTAATTCAGCAGCCCTTCAGGCAGCAAGGCGCAGAACGCTCGTTTGTTCTCCGCCGTGCGTTCGCTCCCCGTGAAAGCGAGCGTCCCTGGCACCCGTTCACTCGCACATACAGCGTCCGGCGCGCGGCGACGATTTCATCGCCGTTGACGTCATACGGAACCTCACGGTGACGGCGATGGCGACGCCGATAGCAGAAATCCTCTTTGAGTGTCCATATAATTGCTATCGCAATAAAAAGGAAACTGGCGGGGCTACATCGCTTATCAGGGCCTTTGTTTAGATTGCTTGCTATGTTAGATACCTCTTTCGAAGCACGCGCTATGTTACAGGCGCAGCATGCCGAACACCACACAGGAAGATGAATGCATCGCTTGCGCACATATTAGCGAAAGGCAGCCCGCCACAAGGACTTGCAGAACACGTTCGCTTTTGGACCTTTTGGTAAATTGAATCAGAAAACAGGAGAGTAAATGAACACATACGAGACGCATACTTGATTGCTTCAAACAATAATTTGAACGAGTGAGATAACATGTTTCTTTCATAGGAATACTAGAAAACAATCGGCAGAGACACGTAGGACTGCTTACGCATGGGAATGCGAAAGCAATGTTCCGTTTTCAGACCTCAAAACGTCATGAACGCGCTAACTTTGGGCGCTCATGATGAGGTGCCACCTCTCCCCCTTTGGCTGCGCCGTTACGTACTCAAGGACGCAAGCATTCGGTCACACCTTTAGTCAGCCAGATGGTTGCGACGTGACGTGTGCGTTGACGCAGGCACGCACGCAAAGCGGTGAACTGGACTAGTTTGTACAATGTAAAACAGATAAAAACCATCCGCAACACACGAGAGACCGGCTGAATATGACGACGGGGACTAGCCGGAACTTGCAGCTTAACGATGTACACTTCAATGACGAAATATACCTGCCGGCAATCCAAGTGGCACATGCGCAAACTGCCATCGCAAGACGCCAATTGTTGCATATAAGCTGCGGCAGGTGCAAATGCTAGATTAACAGGCAAGGTTAGTGGATTCGTGTAGGCTGTTGTCTCCCGCGCCTTATATTGGGGTTAGCGTAATCAAGTTTTGGAGACCCGTTGAAACGTTCGCTCGCCGCTAAGGCAGCTCTTCATCTCGCCAGCGTTGTGACGTTGAGTTGCTGCGGTCATAGTGAGATCTGATCAAGTGTGCCGGTGCGCCTGTGACACCGCGCTCGCTAATTTAATCATTAAGGGAATGTTTATTGCAGTTTACTTGGCCGATAAAACTTACTTCCTGTAGTGGCCTAATGCTTTACTACCCCTATCTATGCTTCGCCATTTGGGCGAAATTGCGACATTTTATTGCTTTTGTTAAAACATTTAAATTAAAGGCGTGTACTCCCAACAAAGTTCCTAACTGCCGGTTTGAGCGCGATAAGATTTCGGGATATGGCTGAAAATATCGGCAAAATCTTCCTTATAATAACCGGGAAAACTAATGAGGACTTGTGAGGTGGCCAAAACGTACCGCTGCCTCAAGTACTGACTACTAAGGTGCGTTTATAAGGACTACTACGTCGTATGGAAGAAATGATAATGAATACTTCTTCTAATGTGTCCAACGCATTAGTGAATAATTGTAAAAAATGTGGTTGATCCCTCTTATATAGGAATCGGTATAGAACACGAAAGTGAAACGTGTAAGACGAAGCACGTAACTGACACACTAATACAACGCGCAAGACAAAGCACGTAACTGAATCGTCACCGAGTCAAATCAGCGCGTACAGCGCGTCGTAATTGCAGCCTCCGCGATCAACTTCAGAAACATTTTCAGAGCTAATTGCGGAGGCCACGCTCCGCTGTGCTGAGTACGGTGAACGCCACCTAGGTGGCGTTGGTAGTGCTTCTTGATGCCAGCGTCCCTTCGAATGCTGGCATCGAGGCGTCGTAGTGCTGAGACCACCGAAGTGTTCACTGTCGGTGCGCGTTAGTGTCATAATGCAGTACTTCTCTTTTCTGCTCGTAGGCGGCGGCACCGCCCCGAGCAAGAGCGCGGGTACACGGAGGAGTGTTAGATATATAAGGCGCGTCTGTGTAGCTCTCTGCAAATGCGTTTGTGGCGCAATGGGTTAAACGCTCGGCGATCTATCGTCGCGGACTGAGAGGTCGTGGGTTCGATTTCCAAATTTTGCATGTTTGTGGAACTTTTTCTTCTGGTTTCTTTCTTTGTATTATGTTCGTGTACATTGTAAGCTGACGTATTTCCGTGACGGAAATACGTCAGTGAAGTCTTGGTGGACCCCGGCATAAAACACTTTCGTGTTAAAAAAAAGTGCATGTATACCGCATGAAGTATCCGGTTCCCAGATTGACGCCAGATTGCCAGCTCCTCAGGAGGCTGATTGAGTCTCAAGCCACGCAGAAGATACGGTACGACAGCCGACATCGGGACGTTCGATTAACACCTGGCTCCGTTGTCCTCCTATGGACACTATGTCGCCGCATGGGCTTGTCTGAAAAGCCGAGGCCGTGTGACACCGGGTGCTACACGATATTGCGTCAGCTTGGCGATGCCAATTACGAGATCGCCCCACTGGTCTAACCTGTCCCCACTCAGGTTGTGCATGTGTCTCGGCTGAAGCCTTACTTTGCAGCAAGTTCACGTCCCTTATAGTTAGCGCCGAGACGGCCCTTTTACAGCCGGGAGAAGGATTCAAAGTTCTCGAATACCTATTCGTCTCTCTGATAAATTGTTCGCGCATATTTTTACATGTATCAGTGTAGCACGCAGATGCCGAAAGCTTAGCTCGAGACATGTCGTGATGATACAGGACGCTGAACCTAAAGCATTTCATTGCTTTCACGACGGGCGTTTAACTGCAATGACTGTAGCAGGAAAATCTATCACCTTTTCACTGTTATTGCACTTAATAAATGATCTTTCTTAGATTCACCCCTTCAAAAGAGCGCCACTAAATTCACCGAGGGAACTTTCAAGTTACACAGGTTCTGTCGCCCTTGTCGTCGACCCTATAGATTCGAACACGTGCAATCATAGAAACTCGCATTCCATTTTTTACGAGCCACTGGCACATACGTTTGCCATGGTAGAGTGCCTGAATGCATGTTCCCATTCCAGTTAGCGTGTGTTTTAATTTTCGCTTGACATTATCGCGACAAAACGTTTTGAATCAAAGTTATCCGTGAATCGTCTTTGAGATGCATGAATAAACCCCCGCCCGCACTCATGCCGAAGCTCCCCCATCTACCCAATTTGTAAGTGCAAAGCTTCTGCCTCACATATTTGAAGTTTCTTTCTAGTTGTCACTAACTTTTCACTTGTTATGTTTTTCATTTGGAACAGCGCTCTTGGAAAATATTGCCATGATTAACTTCCAGCCATTTGTTACCGCAGTTGGTAAAAACCTGCCATTTGTGAAACCGTCGGATTGTAAACAAATAAAACCAAGAACAGCCGCCGAGCAAGGCGTGCCTAACCTCTTAATAGACACTGATAGAAAGAACGGCACGGGTCGTCACTCCTGACAACTTGCCAAACATACTTCTCAAGAAGCATGTTGAGTGGGTGGCCAAGTGCTTATGTCTAATCTTCACTAAATCGCTAAAGGCGTGCATTGTTAGCACAGAGTGGCAAACTGCAATATTAGTACCTATACCAAAAATTAGGCAGCAAAATTGTCGTTTGAAATTGCAGAGTGAGAACACTAACTAGCTGTGTATGTAAACTATCAGAACATGTAACAATAAAAAAACCAAGCTATATACTTGGAAGCAGAACGTATCATTTATACTACCGAACATGGTTTCCGTAAGCTCCTACAAACAATTACTCAGCATTGCAAATCAATACGTGATGTGGCCCAGGTAATTAATACCCACGAGCAAATCCATCTGAATGTTTTAGATTTCTGTAAAATATTCGACGTGTAACAACAAAAAACTCGTTAGAAAATTCACGCGAATGTTTTGAGGTGGTCTCATTGTTCACTGGAATAAAAATTAAAAATTAAAAATTGTTCACTGGATTAACAACGTCAGCGATTCGCAGAAGATCCGGAGCCCGCGAAACCTAGAAGCCCGCGAAACTGAGCAAAAGCGTTTGAGCGTCCAAAAGCGTCCAGATACTTTAATGACGGAGTTTTCGTTGCTCCTTGGGCTGTCGATGATTTCGGGGTGACCTTGCGCAAAACGTGGTCGAGTCTCGAAGCCTAACTTCGCAAAAACTCGGCCGAACCGACATATAGCTAGGTGGGGTCGCCCGCTTCGCTGTTTGCCTAGTCTTCGCACCACTAGTGTGAAGCTGCCCCTATTTTTTTTTTTCGCGTGAGGTTGCGCGTCCAAGTTGCGCCACCCCTGGGTTGCGCGCCAGTGATGATAGCAAGCGACGAACCCGTTCACGAGCAAACTGACGCTCGCGACAGCCAGCCTCTACCTCAAGACTACGCACTATTCGTGGTCTTCCCATAGTCGCATCGCAGCCCAGCTGCGATGCGCCATTGTTATCTGAAAGAGCGCGCCGCACGGAAACACCTTCTGTTATACCCATCGCCTCTCCTCCTCGCGCCCAGCGCGGCCTCTCATTGGTCGCCTGCTCCCCCAGCGCGCCTCTCCTCCTCTGCTGGTCACGTGACCTGCCCTCCACCAGCGTGCCTCTCATCCTCTCCTGGTCACGTGGCCTGCGTTTCACCGCCGGACGGACAGACGGCGAAGGGTCGACTTAAACTAGCTTCACTGTTAACAAGTAACAAAAAAAAGTTGCAGTGGCTTAGCTCGGCTATGCCAGGATATACGTAGCGTTAGCAAAGGTTCAGCTGATTATTCTTAGCTTTCCTGGTTGTCTCCTACGCTCAACCGCTAATTGCCAGTCAACTACTTCGGGATCCGATGAGTCAAGCTTCTCCGTTCTTCTGCGCTGTTGAGCAGCATTTGCGCTCTCCTTCTCCATGGCTATACCACACTGGCAAACGCCAGTCAGAAGCGCAGCGGCTCCAGCGCAGTGTCAGACGGCGACTGCACAGCGAGCGCGCGCCGGCGCGTCTACCACGGCTACGACGTCACTCCTCTGAAATGCGCAGACCGGCGGCGGTGAGTCGCGCGCGTCGGCGGTGGAGTGCGCGAGAGGTGCCGGCTCCGGTGGCTCCGGTGCGCAAGCCGTGTGACATCACTGATCCTTGCGCATGCGCAGCACGGCTCTTGATGTGCCGCGCGAAACGGGCTTGGCTAGGCCAGTGTAGCTAACGCTACAAAATTGGCTGTGGCTTTAACTCAGTTATGCCTGGGTGTGCGTAGCGAGAGGTACGGTTAATGTTATTGTTTAGCTTGGTGTTTCATTCCGTCGTTGAACCGCGGTCCTGGCACGAGATGCCGAACTAGACGACGAACCATCCTCATCTGAATGCACTCGCATGGCCGCTTCGTACTTACGACGCTTCTCGAGGAGTGCGACTCGTTCTTCGTCCGTCTTTTCGGCTCGCTGCCTCCTCTTGGATACGTTCCGACGACGCCCTGGCTTTTTTCAGTGTCTCCTACTCACTTTCCATATCTGCCGACGAATTCCACCGAGCCGCTCCTTCTATACATACGATGCAACGCCGGCTCCTCAGTCGCGTTTGCTCTCCACCGTGCGTTCCGTCCCCGTGAAAGCGCGCGTCCTTCGCGCGCTCTCGGACTCACTTTCCATATCTGCCGACGAATTCCACCGAGCCGCCCCTTCTATATATACGATGAAACGCCGGCTCATCCAGTGATGCAACGCCGGCGGTTGCTAGGCAACGGCTCATCTCGCGGTTTCACCGGTTCCTCCTCTGACGTCATGCCATATGGCGCGGCGAGCGGCGCTGCCAGCTGCGGCGGTTGCTAGGCAACGGCTCAACTCGCGGTGCGGCCACCGACCACAGTAAAATGGCGAGAATGCAGCCAATGTAGCTCTCGCTACAATAGTTTGCTTCGTGACTAGTGTTGCGCCACTGTGGTTGTTCACCACCACGGCGTCACTACAACATGACCATTTCAACACACCGCAAAATGTTCTATTATTAGCAGTGACCCGCATATACGACGGTGACGTGAGGCACATATACTGCACCGCTGATGGAGCCAGTCTGCTTTAGCAGCGGTACGTATTTGCCTCCTTATAAGTCCACATTAGTTCTCCTAACTGCTGCTATCTTTTCTTCTTTACAATGACGCCAGCAGCAGCTAATATTAACATATGCAAATCCATATTTATGCACCTTTGTTGATAGCGTAAACCTTTTATTTTATTGTTTTCAGCGCAAGCCGAAAAATGCGGGAACACAGAGTTATGCACCACTAACTTTGTGCCGTCATTTCTACACAGCCGGCATCGTAAAAATGTCGCAGTTTCACCCGAAAGGCGAAGCATCAATTGTGATAGCAAATTAGTAGAGAGCTATACGGAGTAAGGATAGAAGTTTTATCAGCTTTATAAGCTTGGACATGTAGCAGAACCAGCAACGCGCTGAACTGTGTCGACGCCGTTGGCGTTTTGCCCGCGTTCGCACCGAATGCCCGCGGCGTTGGTGATAGGGAGCCCACATGCAAGCTTTGTTTTAGCTTGCGTGGAGGCTCCCTGGTTGGTGACTGTTGCAGGTGCCTATGGCGGCGGCTCGGAGGTTTTCGACGAGATCGGAACGGGACACTCGTCGAGCAGCGTCGGAAATCCTTAACCACCTTCTCGCCTCGAAACATTTTTATATAAATACGCATTTGGTGCGGCAACTAAACGTCGCCTCCCCTCCCTCCCTCCCGTCGCCCCACGGTCTATCGCGCAACGGAAGAAGTCACGTTTGCTCTCCGCCGTGCGCTCGCTCGCAGTGAAAGCGCGCGTCCCTCCCACGCTTTCACTCGCACATACAGCATACGGCGCGCGGCGACGATTTCATCGCCGTTGGGCGTCATTCGGAGCCTCACGGCGACGGCGACGCCGACGGCAGAAATCCGTTCGGAGTGTCTATATAATTGCTATCGCAATAAAAAGGCATCTTTGGAGCATGAGCACGTTATCTTTCTTTGTAGCTGCCCTGAAGAGGATGCCTAAGCTTGGGCCCCAACTCGGATGTGGCCTATTCAAATACACGTAAAACGCAGAAACGCTTTTGTGAGATACTCAGTGGTTCGATTTTAATGAAATCTGTTGCATTTTAGAAAGAAACGTAAATTTTAGTGATTGTTGGTAGCTTAATGGGTGCCAAGGGAAGGTAAGCGCAGTCGCGGACGGCAGAAAACGAGGTGCGGTGATGAAATTAGAAAATTTGCAGGCGTAAGTTGCAATCAGCTCGCGCAAGACAGGGGTAATCGGAGATCGTAGGGAGAGGCCTTCGTCCTGCAGTGGCCATCAAAAATAGGCTGATGATGATGACTGTAAGCAAACTATAATAGCTAGCTCTCGGAGCAATGGTCTGAGCAAAACGAATAGTAGACGTCAAGTCAACGCTATCTGATATTTCCGCGAGCGCCGACTAAAGCCGGCGTTTTCCCGTCAGGAGGTCTCACTTCGGGCACCATCGAGGTGCAACAATAGCGGCACTACCGTGTATCAGACGCATGGTAGATGCCAGTGCGCTGTCTCTATTTCCGAGCAGCGACCGCGGACACTTTCTGCAGTGGCTGCCGTTCGCACCGACGATTAGTTCGGTATATATGCTTGCCAGCAGTTAGGCGAAACATTTACATCGAAGCTGTTAAGGCTACTTCCCCCAGGTTCGTGTCCGCGTGTAGAAAAAACTATCATCATCAGCATTGGGTCGCGAATGGTCGTCTTCCGCAGTTGCCTCGTTGGCGGCCCTCGGTTGGCGCACGCTCGTGCTCGGCATGGCGTCCAACGACACGTAGAACAACAACAAAACGATGCGTAGAACAACAATTTCGGCTCCACGTGCGTTGTGGTTTGACTCCATCCGCCAGTTGTGCCTTAGCACAAGTGTCAAAACGAATGATGGATGGCCCATTGTTATACCCTCAACACCGCCTATGCCTCTTTCACCAGTGTCGCGATGCTCGGCGGCACATCCGACCAATCGTTGCGCCCCATTGTCACGTCGACGTCGAGATTGCGCTGGCGCTGTTATCAGCAGTTGCCCTTTGAACTCGCTATGGGACGGACGCTCGTTTAACCACATCTTCCACGATCCTGACGTCAGGATCCTGACGACGCCGTGCAGTGTGACGCGGCAACGAACGCTGTGGCTCATGCACTAGTCTATGACGTTGGGGCGGACTTGGCGCAGCAAACGCACTACTTGGCCATCGCGCCGAGCGAAAACAAGACGGCGGTGGCCTTGCTCTTTGACGAACATGCCGAGGTCGCGTAACATTGTCATTAATGATAATATATGAATTCACTATGGTAATATTCATTATAGCAGACCCATCATAGTCACTGCTTCGCTGGCTTCCATCCTCACAGTAGTGGAAGGGACATATATATATATATATATATATATATATATATATATATATATATATATTCTTTGTCAAAATGCAGTACTAAGGGAAAAGAAAATGCTACAGAAATTCGGAGAATTGTCTACTATTGCCTAGGCATTCCTTGGCTTGTCTGTTACTTCGTTTTTCAGCACTTGCTTTTTCTAGCTTATGCACGTCTACCCATCGCTTTTCCGGTGCCATAGAAATGAAATCCGTGTACTGAACTGTGTTGATGAGTGTCCAGCAAGCTGCATGGCCCCTTCAAAGCGCTTGTATCAACTGAGCCGGAACTCCGTCACAACCGGCTTTATCACACCTATTTTTTTTTCATTTTTTTATTTAATTTTATTTTCTCTAGTTCCTTTTTTCTTACGACCTTGACACGGCAACGTCAACAGTTGTTTTTTAACGCCATCAAACATTTATTATTATCATTAATATATTATGATATGCAACAATCAGTTATGTTATTTTTATACTCAGCAGCACCACAACAGTCTTAATTCTCTGCACGCATTCCAGTAATGTGGGAAAGGTGCTTTCAAAGTGGGCTGTGGAGAATGGTTTTCGCTCTGATACATTTTTTTAAATACGTATGCATTTCTATGCTTACCCAACGAGAAAACTGTCCGTCCGCCCCCTAAGACGATCGCTTTCAAGGTAGGGTCCACAACAGTGAGCGACTTTATGTCTTCGTGCGGGCTGTCGCTTCAACGCGAACAAAGCGGCGAGAATACAGCGCTCACGAAGGTGTCAGCACACACTGCACCCTCCCTTACGCAAATCGCTTTCAATATATGGGCCCGCGCGTCTGTCTTCAATGCGAGGCGGCGAAAACGCAGTGTGCGGAGCTATCAGCAGTTCGCACTCTCTGTCCGCTTCGCAAATTCTTTTGAAGATAGTGTCCGCGCGGCCGTGCCAGAGTCATTTTGATTGGTCTGTGCCACCGCCGGAGTGCTTAGATCAGAGTTCATAATGGTTCGACAAGGATGGACAAGGCGCTAAAGAGCGATAACGGCTTATCAGCTCACGTGGCGCCGCCACCTGCAGTACTTTGCTTGCATTATCAATTCATCTTGCACCGCCGTCCGCACCAGTCCGCGTCGCCGCTGCGCTGTCGTTTGTACTGGCCGGATCACGTGTCACAACGCTGATAATGACACCGGGCCGCGCGGAGATGAGCATGTGGCGCATTGCTTACGCATACTTAGACAACTCCCAGAGGAGTTACTGCGTGATTCTTTTGTCGATTGTTTTGATAACGCATATAAACCTGCCAATCATCTACATTTTACACTGTTACAATGATTAAATGTGTCAGCATAGCAAAGTACGCATTTTTGTGCAGATACAAAGCTTCGCACTTTTCGCAGGACAGATTCTGCTTGGGTAATCGCCAAAGAATGCTTATGCATTAATATATTCCGAGGACATCAAAGCACTTAGTATGAGTTGTGAATGCGAAAGCATTAACATTCATTTGAACACCACTGAACGCTCATTTGAGTTTTGCGCTGCGAGTAATGTTTTCGAGTTTGCTGCAGGTTATGTTATCGAGTTTTGCGGTTGAATTGGCGCGTTTTTTTTCTTTTTCTTTATTTTTTTTTTCTTTTTTTTTCTTTTTTTTTTACAGTTTCTATGTTAGCAGATGTCTACACGAGAAAGTTCCAACATAGACCTATGCAAGACGTAAGCTGCGGTGACTTTATCTCATTAAAAAAAGAAAGAAGGCTCAAGGGCATGGGTTACAAAAATTACAACCGCAGCATATTGTTATATTGGGCTTCCGGAAAAATTGGAACAGAACGTCGAAAAATGCTGGCAAACTAGAAGAATGTCACTTGCGGAAATGTTTCTATATGGTGCTTTGCGTGTTGTTCTGAAGTGGTGCAGATGGAACCGTCCCGGTTTAGCAAACATTGCAAAAAAATTGTTGTCTTACGAGACAGGGAATTCCGTGCCTGGTTCTCAGATGGGGTGGAGCCGAAATAGTGGACACAACGGAGAAGCTGCCTCGCCTGGCCCTCTTCCCTATCTTTTGCATATATGTACAGATATATCAAAGAATTTATATTTCGTTACAAAAAAAAAAAGATAGGGCAGCCGCTAGGAGCTACTGTTACAAGGAGGTTGACGATGCCCTGTATCAGCAACATCATATGGCATATCATGCAACCAAAGTATGCATAAGATCACCCTTCACTTCATGAGGAACAAACATAAAGGGATTAATGAAATGCAGACAAGATAATTCTAACATTAATTCTTGCACAACAAGATCAGACAAGACCATACATTTTAACAGGTAGCATATGCAAACTTTAATACACCTCAACAAGTAATTATGATAACCAAGAAGCAGTAACATTATTTGATAAGAGAAAGATGTCAAATAATGTTTTCCGTGGTAGCTGGTTTAGATCAGCACTATTCTGTGAAAATTTGTTAAACAGGCGGGGGAGCGTGTATTGATTGAAAAATAATTGTTCACTTGTCTAGGAACAATCCTTGTTTCTTGACAACGCGTGTTGTAGATGTACTGCATTTTCTTTAACATCGACAGTTCCACACAGAATTAGGTAGTTCGTCTATTAGCTATGGAGTAAGATTGCGCTAGGCTGTAGTCAAAGAGGTGATTATCTGCACAATTCGATGGCGATCAAACATATCTCGCATTTATTACCAGCGAAGCTGTTTAAGCCAGCACTAATTTGTGCTGCGTAGCAAGAAACTATCAAGAAAGAAAAGAAAACAAACTTTCTTGCCGAGGCGGGATACGAGCCCGCGTACCCCCGGTCCCAAAGCGAGCGTGGTAACCATTAGGCCATACAGCCACGCTTGCAGAACATGCATTTGTTGTTGTTGTTGCCTCAAAACATGGCTCGTAAACATGCATTTATGCGAGCCATATGATTGCGTTCGAGCGTCGTCGTCTTCGTCCACAGCAGGCGCGTTCGTACGCTCGTGCTCTGCGAGGTGAAGAGGTTTTGCGCGCTATGAGAGCGAGAGAGAGAGAGAGACCCATTCACGGAGCGGGTATCCTGGAACGCGGTGTCGGCATTGGAACGCGGTGTCGGTGTTGCAAGCTGCGCAATGTGCAACGCGCAGTGACGGCCGTAATTCCGAGACGCGCGAAAAGAAATTATCATCATCGTGAGTAATAAGATGAAAAGTTCGCGAGCACTTCCGGAAAATGCTGGGCTACGATCGCCTAGCTTCGCTGTTTCAAGCCTTGCGCGGCCGAGTGCAAGGTTAAGCGTTTATTCAGTGAGATAAATCAACGGGCTGAGTTTTTTCTTCGTTGTAATTCCCAGAACCAAGGGAATGAATGAATGAATGAATGAATGAATGAATAAACCTTTATTTGAAACAGTGAGTCAGAACCAAGGGAGAATAGTTAAATTGGGCTATAATTAGCGATTTCTACAGCAAAAGCTTTACTCGCTCAGGTAAGAGGTATTTATGTCTATTTATTAACCGAATAATTTTGCACAGCCTTTTATTGCGATAGCAATTATATGAACACTTCAAGCGGATTTCTGCCGTCGGCGTCGGCGTCGCCGTCGCCGTGAGGTTCCGTATAGATAAAATCTTCGCCGCGCGCCGTATGTCCGAGCGGAAGCGTGCGGGGACGCACGCTATCACGGAGAGCGAACGCACTCAATCTCCCACGCGCAAGCAAGGAAGCGGGAAGCCAGCGCCGGAGAGAGCGGGGGGGGGGGGGGGGCGCACTTCTACTCTGCCAACAACCGCGCTCGTCGCTCGCCCGCGCCGTCTCTTATCTCCACATGGCTCTGACCTTTGTATGCGCTGTGCATTCGCCGCTCAGTTTCCGTTGAAGCGATAGACCGCACGTACCTTCGCCCGCTGCGGCGTATGCGCTTGCTGCCACCGTTTTGACAGTCGTTGTCTGCAGTCATTCAGTGTGATCTATTCATGTTTGTTTGTGCGCGCTCACACCACGCTTGTTCATTCAGTTAGTTATAGTGGGGCCACATTTTCCAACGCACGCTACACATGCAATGCTGGCCGGATCGGCAGTGCAGCGCTACAGGTGTGTCCCTTCGCACGCGCTGCTCACGGCAAGCGCTTCTCATCAACACCACCGTTTCACACGCGCCTTCTCGTGGTCATCGAGTCTCTCTTCATGTCGGTCTACTTACGCCGCAGCGCACCTGCTTACTTAATCAGCTCATGTTTACTACAATTCATATTGTTACCAAAGCCGCTCACCTTACTTCGTATGACATTGCTGTGTTGCTATCGCATTCATTGCTTCGCCCTTAGGGCGAAACTGTGACATTTTTTGTGTACTTCAATCTCTCACGCCTTCGGGAGACGCAAATAACCAAGCACGCAAGTAAGCTTTTTACGCCCTTTGCTATTCTAGTGAACCTTTCAAGAACTAAAAAAAAAGAATTTCTAAATGATACTAGCCAACCATCCCAAATTTTCAAAAAAGATTGTGAACTTTAACGATCTTTCTAATGTTGAATCAAAGTTTACGGAAAGTAAGTTCTGTTAGTGAAAAAGTTTCACTCATCGGCCCTTTCACTTACTCAACTTTCCTTTGGAAGTCTTCTGATGCTGAAAGGATGGCCAAGAGCAAGTTCATACCGACAAGTTTCTGAAGTAAGCGAAAGCAGCAGCAGATTTGCTGACAAAGTCACTGTGATTTAAAAAGAATGTGTTGCTTGTCAGTTGCTGCTGTTTCAAGATAAATGCTGCTTGCGTGCTGCATCTAATGGTAAATAATCATTCATGAAGTCTGTAGGCATCCTTGAAGAGGCATGTGCTCAGAGCAAGCCATGAAGCAAGAAACGCAAAAACGACCGTGTCCCTTGCATTGGGGGCTCGTTAAAGATCCGCTGGGGGCCAAAATTAATCCGGAGTCCCCCACTATGGCGTGCCTCATATTCAAATCGTGTTTTTGGCTCGTAACACCGCAGAATGTCATTAAATTCAGTGAGGTCGACACGTACAATAATTGAAATTTACACGTCATTCGGCCGTTCTGTCTGATGAGCGTTGATAAAGAAAGTTGAGAACTACAGAATGGATGGTCTTTACGTACGTACACGGTAATTGCACGACCTCACAATGCGTACATTTACTAACTACAATGTACGCACTCCATGACATTGTGATTTACTTGGTTGGTAACGAGTGTCAACGATTAATAAAATGTATTTGTAGGAAAAGTAAAACCAGTAAGTCAGCGAGCAAGCAATGCTGAATTCCGTTCCGTCGATCTTTGCAGTGTTACAACAAAATCCGCCTCCCGCCATTGATAAAATCTTAATGCACGACTGAAGGAGTATCAGGAGCGCCGATGTGAAGTAGACGTCTGTCAGGGAAGGTCGCCGAAGAAAAATCCAGGCTTACTGCCATCCTAACGTGGCCACGCCTTGATGTTCAAAAACAAACTGCTAAACGAAGAGTGCGTAATGTGCGTAAGTTTACGACTTTAATGCCAACTTCGTCAGTTAACCTCACTTCGTCCAAGTCGCCTTCCCTCGCAAGCAAAGAATGCCCGGCTCCGATGCTCACGTGACTGTATGAGGATGAGGGCACATGAGCCTGAGGACGGCCTTCATAACGTTGCCCAAGTTTAGTTGTCGGTAGTTGGAATGGTAAGAGTTTCATACAATTACTACAATTACTAAATGTGACAATAGTGACTACGGAAGCTGGAAGCAGAGCAGTTCATCGAGCTTTAGAATGATGGGTAGTACACGGATTTGTCTAAACGTAGCCCTTATCACTCTTAAATGGCTTCGTGATATTGCAAATTAATCATTTTAGGAAATAATTGCGCTGTAATTAATTGAATAAACTATATTAAAATTGTCCGACAGTAGGACTGGAACAAAGGACCTCTAAGCACAGTAGCCCGATATTGAAACCTTACGCCACGTGCGCATCGACAAGCAGAACCACTGTAATTAGCAGCGATTACGCATGCTTGGCAAGCTTAATTACCCTCTACGTTAAAAACCCACATGTTTCCTTGGAATTTAGGCCAACATAGGCCCAAAGAAAGCGTAATAAACAAAGCCCGAAGCCACGAAGATCAGAGAAGTACATGTATACTTCCCATCATTCCCACGGTGGCCGAACGATCGCAGCGCCAGATTTCCCTCTAGTGGACACAGGCAACACTACGGTCGCAACATCTAAAAGCATGTTGCGTTTCTATATTGATACACAGTAATACAGTTCAGTGGTGATTTAGAGATAAATGCGAGAGAAATTCGCTACCATTACGTCGCCTCTCTTTCAGGCCCGTGTCCATGATTTAAAACGCGTTCGCCAGACTGCAAAGTGTTTGTCAGGAGCTCCCTCAACACACGTCGTGCCTCTTGCAGGAGCGAAGTGCAACAGAAGGTGTTCCGTACCAGACCCCATGAGTTGCACAATATACATCATCATCATTAGCCTATATTCATGTCCACTGTAGGACGAAGGCCTACAGTGGACATGAATAATTGGAGGACAGGGGTAATTGGAGGCCCTACGACCTCCAATTACCCCTGTTTTGCGCTGGCTGATTCCAACCTGCGCCTGCAAATTTCCTAACTTCATCACCGCACCTAGTTTTCTGCCGTCCTCGACTGCGCTTCCCTCCTCTTCGTAACCATTCTGTATAACTCTAACGGTCCACCGGTTATCCATCCTACGCATTACATGGCCTGCCCAGCTCCATTTTCTTCTCTCTTAATGTCATCGCAGAAAGACCACACGTATACTTGTATACTTGTGTGTCTTTCTAGTGTGACCGCTTTTCACCGGCTAACCAATGTTAAACGTCATCGCTCATCGCAGGAAGCGCCTGCATATATCGAAAGTTTCTGGATTGGTATTGATGCCTTGTGTCCGTTGTCTGCTGTAACGAGACCGAGAGCGTCTTTAATCTGATTATATGCGCGACGCGAATAGTGTAGCATTTTTTAGAAGACACGCGGGCACCAGAGATTACGTTAGAACCCTCGACGAGTAATCTATAAAAGCCAACACGCTTAATTGGCTCGAAGATCATATTTCCGATGATTGCCTACTGTATTCGCCTTTATCGTTGTGCTTTGAATGACACTTGCTTTTAGGGGCACAATTTCGCCCGATAAACAGTTAGTTCCGTCATTCACAGTTTACCCAGTATTCTTGACCGTTACTACAATACGATAATATACCGGGTATTCAAAATTAAGCTTTACGGAATTTTAAAAATCGCCTGTGGCAGGTAGCATAATTCTTATCGTTGAGTTGGATTATTCGAAGAGGCGGACATTAGTAGCACGAGAAATCGAAACACATATTCAACTAATTAACAAAAATTGACTAATTAACTTCTTAGATGATTACTTTACGACACGCATTGCAATTTACGAATTGCAGCCGGTGAGTGTGCCAGACGTGTGAACTTGAAATGAATATCTAGGATGACACCAATTTCGAGATAATATTTTCCAAAGTGTGGGACGAAATACCTGGGCGTTCCAGTTACCTTTGTGCTTCACTGTATAAACAACATTTTGGTAAAAAACTAAGTGGAACAACAGTGCATTTTTACGGCGAGTTTGATGTCGCATATCTTGTAAACTGGTGTCATTCTATAAATTCATCCCAAGTGGATACTCCCGATAAGCTCACCGGCTACAATTCGTACATTGCAATACCTGTCGTAAAATGATTAACTAAGAAGTTATTTAGTGAATTTTTATTAGTTGAATATGCGTTTCGACTTCTCGTGCTACTAATGTCCGCCCCTTCGAATAAACCAGCTCATAGATAAGAATTATGGTACCTGCCACAGGCAGTTCTTAATTATTTGGTAAAGCTTAATCTGGAACACTCTGTATATATATATATATATATATATATATATATATATATATATATATATATATATATATATATATATATATCACGGTGGTCTCCCAGTGACACCGTTTACATATTGAACACTAACAGAATTACCAATGCCGTGAGCAGGCGATAAGCGCTGATGGAGCCACAACATAAAGAATCGGTATGTATTTGCCATTTCGACGCTCCTAATGCATAAAAAAGTACGTCTGTGACGTCAGTCACTTGATAGACGGACGTCTATACGCTGTTGGAGTTTCCAAAGCTGTTTTAGAAATTCTTATTCTCCTTTCGCAATGTGTAATCTATGTCACTTGCTTACCTTCATGATAAATAGTTTAAAGCGCCAAATGCATTTGGAGAGTCAAAATGTATTGTTTGGGAAGTCGATCATCTGATATAGATTACCGGCTTCCCACAAATAAATTTTGACACTCCGAATGCGTTCGACGCATTAAACTATTCATCATGAAGGCAACCACGTGACTTGGATTACGCATTGCGAAAGAACAACAATGGCCACCGCTATTCAGCGCTAATGACTGGCCTACCGCACATACATTTTGACACTCGAAATGCGTTTGACGCATTAAACTATACATCATGAAGGTAACCAAGTTACTTAGATTACGTATTGCAAAAGCACAACAATTTTCTCGGTGAACTAGCGCTGCTGGAGCCAGTAACTAAGGAAGCGGAACGTATTTACCAGCTTACAAGTCCTCATTAGGTCCTCCCGGTTATAGTGAAGAAGGTTTTTGCCGATAATGCCCGCATATTTCGAAATCTTAACGCGCTCAAATCCACAGTATTTAATTTTGTGGGAAGTACATGCCTTTTATTTCATCGTTTTTACCCAAAGCATGAAAATGACGCCCTTTAGCCGGGATGACGAAGACTTGGTAGCGATAGCAAAAGTCTACAAGAAGTAAGCTTTGTCGGCCGAATAAACTGGAACAAGCATTCGCTTACTAATTTTTTTTAATATAAATTAGCGAGCGCGGGGTCATGGGCGCGCATGCAAACTTGATCTGGGGCCGCTTGCACGAAATTTTAACAAGAATAATAACGAATTTAATAACATTTTATTAAACGTTCCCTAGAATGCTTCAACTTCGTACCTAGGCTACAGGCCTCGGGAGCCCCCAAATTCACGCAGCTGCCCATAGTTCGGCGGCCTCTTCGGAGACCAGTGGTACGACATCTCTATCGAAATACAGGCGGAACGTGAGGTATGCATGTCTCCTCTGGCTAAAACTCTGGCTCGTTCTGCCTTATATTTCATAGTGGACACGTTCTAATACCGCGGTCGAGTGTGTTATTTGCCTGTAGGAGACCGCTTAACGGAGTGCCTAGTAGGGCGTGTAGTATTTCCTGGAACGTAAGTGGTACCGTCTGACACTAGACAGTTTTAGTTTAGCGTTAGCGTAATAGCGGGGTTACGGGAAATAGCGTTACCGTTCCGCAAACGAACTTTGCAGAAAGAGAGTTTTAGTATAGCGTGATAGCGTAGTTTACGTGCGGGACGCTATTCCATTACGCTTTGAATTTCGCATACACAGGGCACCTAATTCTATGTGTGTGTGCGTCCGGAAAGTGCGATAGGCAGCGCAGTGGAAGCCAGGAGCGCGTTGTATTTTTACTTCACATGTCCGTCGATCTGCAACGAAACAGACAAGCAGTACAAGCTGTCTACCATAGCCTCCGACATCCTCCCATCTCAGAGGCCATATGCCGTCGTCGCGCTTATCTTCCGACTTTAGCGACAGATGGCGCTCGCATCTCAGAAAAAATTTCTCTTGTTAGGCTTAGGCGCGTTCGAAACGAGAAGCGATCTCGAAAATTCCTCAAGATTAGCCATAACACTCTCTCGGCGAAGCGGCATGAGACTAAGCAAAAGCCGTTTACGCAGTCATTTGCTACGAACGAAGTGAATTCTACAAAAACAACGCCAAATTCAGTTCGATGCGGGCGACCGGGACCGCCGCCATGTTTTACGTACACTACGTACACCACGCTAACACGGTAACGTTAACTCTGAGAAATAGCGTGCGCACGGTAAACGGTATGGGTCGGTTAGCGTTCTGCGCATGCGCACTTCGATCCCGCTATTCCGGTACGCCCGCTATTCCGGTAACCACGCTAAACTAAAACTGTCTACTGTGAAGGTGAAACCATATAGGCCATGGGTGAAACAGGGCATGCGCCGTGTTCTGCCTCTATAACGACAGACGACACTGTGGTTCCGTTCCCGCCATTTCGTCACAATCTACTTGGCAAAAAAGTTGACGACGTGTATTCCAATTTAATCGGAACGAGACAAGCCATAGTGCATCAAACTCTGGCATTAAATTGACGCACCACAATATGCCTTATTCCTACGAAATTTGACCGCGAGCGAACGAGCAGTTCAGCAGAGTGATGTATGCCAGGCACACATTTGTGCAACATAGAGTGTGATTTTCGCTGTTCCCCTTTCATTTTGCATCAAAAGACATATTGAAAACTGTAGAAAAAAATTAGTAGCCCTTCCCCTATCGAGAAAACGGGGGTAAGCAAAGCTTGTCGTGTGTTTCATGGGTGTTCCTCCGAACGAACTGAAGAGTACCACGTTGTGCTCGAAGCACAACCGGTAACACGAACTGCAGCTGGCGCCGAAGTTCCGTTTGAGAAACTCCCGTTAAAACCTGGCCGTCACACCGGGGAAGTTGGCGCTAGCGTTGACGAGGCGTGCACCGCCGTTGTCGGGTTCCTGGAGCGTTAGACGACGCTGACTTTTTTTTCTCAACATCGCTCTCCCGCAACTCGGTGTCGGCGGCTGTTCGCTGACGTTTGACCTCAACATCGCGCTCCCTCAACTCGGGGTCCGCGGCTCTTCGCTGACGTTTCGCCTGTGCTTCGGAAGCCCTCACACTAGGATCGGCACGTCGACGACGAGCCCTTTCCCGAGCACGTTCATTCTGAATGGAATTCCATAAAATGCTTCAGAAATTAAATCTGTCCGTTACGTAAGACAATGAATGGCTCATACACCCCTAAGCAATGGCTCATACCTCCATAAACGCGGTCTCCTTATTACGACGACAGAATAGAAGTGAAATTCTACGCTGGAATAATAAGCGGAAACGCAGCCAGCTGTGGAAACAGACGACGACGACGAACGCGGGGGCAGTGGCACGAGCATGTGCCAAGCACGAGCGCGTTTACAAGCTTCGCTTGAAGAGAAGAGGGGATGAATGTACTTTTTTATGGCCCAAGGGCCAAGTATGGCCAAAGAGCGCCAGGCCAGTGTTAATCGACTGTTTGCTTGCCATCAGGCCCGTTGGTCGCTCTTCTCAGGTATCGCAGATGCGGAACTCTACGAACAGGTCTACTTTCGTAGAAGCTGGCTCGACAGCCTCGGGTTCCAGCGTCCGAATACGCGGTCGTACTTCACCGCATACTTCTGCGATGGCTTCCCGAAGATATCGCTATTCTCTGCCGTGAACGCATGGAGGAGACTGGGGCTGACGACGGGGCTACTCCGAGGTCGCGGCAAGAGGAGGTGCGAAAGTCCGTGAAGTTCCTGCAGGTGCAAGTCGAGAGGAGAGAAGAGAGCCACGCTTCCGATTCGATGTGCATACCGAAAAAATACCTCCGCGGGACATGGGCAACGCTAACATTGTCTGCCACCGCCGGTACCATCAGCATTAGCGCTGGTCGCAGGATCTGCATCGAAGGACTATCCCTGCTGTGTACTGTGCGATCAACGTGACCACGTCATAAAGGACTGCCACGTCACATTGTCAGCCGACGAGATTAGACGCCGACTAACTGAAAAAAAAAAATGTTTTAAATGCGGCAGAGAAACACGCCTCGCACTAAAGTCCTGCAGCGCCGCGTGGCTCTAGTGCAAGTACTGCTCGAAACATCATCTTTCCGTACTTTGCGCCATACGGAAATAAGACAGCAACCGCCCGTCTACCGAGAGCAGTGATCCACTTGTCAACCATGACCAAACGAAAAGTGACAAGCCAACCGTGACAAGTGCTCTAGCTAGTAGTCCTAAGTCTGCACCTACGTCTGCACCTGTGGTAGGAGAAGGACGTGCATTAACCTATATAAGGTCCAGGGGCTAGCGCCATAAAAGACACTTAAAGGGAAGATTAAGGTTGCCTAAAGCTTTTGTATTAAGACCAGCATGTGTGGTACAATTGTGCGTAGACAATTTTCTCACGTGAACATTACACACGTAAACGTAAAAGGCGCGGGTCGTAAGAAGGCATTTTACGTTTCCGACAACCAACGCTTACGCAATACACTACGCGCGTATACTTACGTGCAGCGAGGTTACGTGAAAGTGATAGCGCGAGATTTAGTGGCAGCGCATCAACGCTCAGCAGATGACAATGTGTGGTAGACAACAATTGGCGCATTGCTGTTGCCTGTCCTGATGCAAACGGCCACAATGTGGGCGTCCTTAAACCACAATCACAATTCCGTGTTAGTTCGATTACTCCTTCACACCGGCAGCTAGAGAACGTTTATTCAATGCGACCTGTCCAAAAGCCTCTACCTGCCTTTCCTCGGGACAGAAGACCTCTCTCTCTGTTGAAGTTCGGCACTTCTAAGTGTTCTAGCCCTTACAGCTGTCAAAGCGTCAAGCTCAAACATCATAGTCGGTTCGACTCCCGCAACGTCGTGGTTGATGCGTTGGAGGTACTGGAAATCTGCACCGTGAAAACTTCAGCCATGGAACAAGATTTCCTCGCACAGTGGCATGAACGCAAGATGCTTGCCGCAGATGAACATTGACTGGGCGGCCGGTCGGTACCGACAATCACTGTCCTTATATAGGATCAGTTTGCTATTGTGGCATAGTGACCAGAAGAATAGAAGGCCTGAGCAGCGGCCTATGTGCAGTTGAGACGGTCTTTGGTGGGATGGCGCAAGGCATTTATCCATAAAAGCCCACCAACGGTTTAACTGCTTCGAACACCACCACGTCTGTCCTATTCCTTGCTTGTGAACAGAAGAGGCAAGGTGCACACGAAATTTACTCGACGGAGAGGGGGCGACTTGTAGCTACAGGCATCACCGACACCGAGAAGACGCCAACGACGTTAGCCAAACTGAGCAACGGAGCCGCCCAGTATTATCTACACTCCTTTCCAAACTCCACTTGTACCGACACTAAGAAAGTCGCGACAGAAGCCGGCCTTCAACCTCCGGTAAGACAACTTCGACGAACTCAGTCCCAACTCTTACAGATGCATGAAAAGCAGCTACAGCCCTTTGGTGAAATTTACCACATTTGGAAACAGCATTTTCACTGCCCAGGGACGAGTGACTGACGGATAACAGCCTTCGAAAAAGCGAGGTCACCTGAGTCACGACTGATACAAAGGTCACGGTCCACGAGGAGTTTCTGAACGGCTCGTCTACCCCTAAAGTCTTACGCATGTTTAAAACAGTCAAATCTGGTGTCAGAACAGTCACTGGGCACAAGCCAACCTCTGCGAAGAGCCGTACATTCTTCCCAGTTACATCAGAGCGTGGGAGACGTAAAATTTGGCGAGGCACAATCATCACCATTCCTCCTACCACCACGGCAGTGAGGATACAGAATATTACCAGGGAAGCACTGCACCGAATAGCACACCCAAGTTCGCTATTTTGACCGTTTCGACCATGGATGGTCATTTTACTGTTGAGAAGTACCATTACCTGCAGCTGCCCCAGATGGTGCAGCCAACCAGACAACAAGCCCGGTATCCAGTACAGCTTCATCAATGGCGTTGGAAATGGAAGAAGAAGAAATATTTCCTGTTTTCGCGCACTGCTCAACACAGCCAGCAGATGCTGCCTTCAACCGTTTCCAGGAAGGAATGATGTGTTGCGGTCATTCCTGACACGTCAGCAGGTTCGATGTCCTGTGCAGCGTCTCTGCCTTCTGAAAGCGCACACGTGCAACGCGGCCACTGGAGTGTATTGAAAACTGGAGTAAAAAAGTCGCAGTTTCGCCCGACAGGCGAAGCATCAATTGCGATAGCAAATTAGTAGAGAGCTATACGGAATAAGGATAGTAGTTCTATCGGCTCCATAAACTTGGACACATTCGCTTACTTACTGAATTAACAAGCATTGTGTCAGCGCGCACAAGCAAACATGAATGGATCACACTCGATGACCCCAGAAAACCACTGTCAAAACGCTGGCGTGAGGAAGCGCGGTGTAGCAGCGACCGAAGGTTCGTGTGGTCTATCGCTTCAACGGAAACTGAGCAGCGAAAGCACAGCGCATACAAAGTTAAGAGCCGTGTGGAGATCGCTTTCAAGAGATGGTGCGCGCGACAGTTAAATAAACAATTAAATACACAATAATAAAATATTCCGAAGGTAGCATTCCAACACACGACCTCTAGCACAGAAGCCTGATATAGAAATCATCAGGCCACGGACGTATGTAAAATCGGAATCAGTGCAATTAGCAGAGATAATGGTTGCTTGCATAGTTTTGCAACCCTCTCCAATAAAAAAGTATAAACTGCTTTGAAATTTTGGCTAACTTAAGACCAAATAAAGCGCCATAAGTGAAGTCATGGAACTGAGCAGACAACTATGAGTTGTACTATATATAGACGCCTCTCCGCCCCCTGATCACAGTGCGTGACCTCACACCTGCCACACTTGCGCTCCGGTGGCTCAAGGTCATTGTGACGCGATGAATGACCTTGTGAGGCATGGTGTAGTAGAAGAGCCGGTAGAGCTTTCGCTATAAAAGAACCATTCATCATGACGAAAACCAAGTAACGCGGATTACTTATTGAGTTGAGAGAGTTCGGAACATCGTGGGAAGCTTACTGCTGATGGAGCCAGCGTTATACGCCAGCCGTACGCATTTGCCACCTTACAAGTGCTCATTAGTTTTCCCGGCTATTACAAAAAACGATTTTTGTCGATATTGGCAGCATATTTCGAAATTCTACTACGCAAAAAAACGTCAGTAAGGAACTTTGTCGGAAGTACAAGCCTTTTATTTAATTGTTTTAAACTAAGCATCACAGAGTTCCAGTTTTCACGGAGTGACGAAACATTGGTAGCGATAGTAAAGCAATAGACAGCTGCACGAAGTAACTTTTCTCGGCCGAATAAACTGCAATAAACATTCGCTTACTAATTAAACTAGCAAGCGCGGGGTCACAGGCGCACAGGCAAACTTGATCAAATCTCACTCGATGATCGCGGAAGCTCACTGTCACAACGCTGGCGAGAAGAGCGACAGCAGCGGCCAGAAAACGCTTCAGCGAGCCTCCAAATCTTGTTTACGCAATCCCCAATATATGGTGCGCGAGAAAACAGCGCAGACGAATCCACCAGCAACGTCGGCTCACCTAACTTTCGCACTCGCCGAAAGTTGTATGCAAAAGGTTTGAAAAATATGAGAGGTGTATGGTGTATGCTCATGCTGTTGTATGCCTGTCGGCCAAGACGCGAAGATGGATGGAACGCTTTCAGCGCAAACTTGGGAGGACAGCTATGGATTGGCTATGCCCGCGTCGCTGTCGAGGGGATTCAGGGCAACATCTGCTTTCGAGGTGGTCATCTTTCTAAAGTTCATTCGACGGTCGTCTAAGGCTAATGAACGACGGCTGCTTGGGCCCGACGAGTTTAGATACACACATTTTAAGGGTGTACAAACACAGTAGAGTAGACAACTCCACAATCTTCGGCAAGAGTTTGGCTTCTTCGCTCGTCTCTTGCAGGAAGACAGCGCACGCAAGTGGGCGAAGGCAATGAGGGCTGGGTTTAGGGAAGGAGAGATCGCGCGATGGCAGTCCGCCATGTTCCCTAAACGAACGCCGCAAATATACGGGACCCCCGAAACACCCATTTCAGTGGTAAACCAATACGACAGCAATGTTAGTGGTTTTCTCTGCGAGGCACACGTAGGAGGACTGCGCACACTTGTGCATCGGCTATGCACTGTGTGCACTATGACCTGAAACCGGAAGTGATGGCTGCGAAGAGTCGGTCGTGCTGAGAAGCGGAAGAGAACGCGGATCATCCGGTTCTGGGCTGCAGGAGTCTTCCGCCACGCCACACAGAGGGCAGCACGTTAACCCAAGCGCTGATACTTTCCGTTGCCGCGGGAGCAACCACTCGTGTGAAAGCGGATGGTACGCCGGACGCGCTCGCAATAGCAGAGTCCACCACGAAGAAAAGGCTGCATCAGTGGTGGAGAGTAGCAAGCGCAAGTCCGTGACCTGAAGTTAGACCGTGCTGTTTATAGCAAAAAATTTGGGTGTTTCGATTATCTTCCTGTCTTTTAAATGCGAAGCATTTCTTGGCGAACATTTGCTACTTTGGCAGTATCTATCTAGCCGCCTACGACTTTGTGCTCTCATGGTGGTTTCGTTAACGTGGTATGTACCAAAGTTGGCATACTATGACAAGAGTATTTGACGAACATAAATGATATGTCATCACTAGAATGTCATGACATGCGTGTCATGTAGGTCATGACAATGACCAAGCGAAAAAGATTAACATTCACAAAGCACTGAATTGGGTTCGGACGTGGGTACTACGTGAAGGAAACACTAAAAGATGATGGTAGAAGTCGTATTCATGACCATGACTGAGCAAAAATGACAATGACTCAGCGAAATAACATTGACATTCAAAAACCACTGAAATGGGTTCGGACGAGGGCTCTCAGTGAAGGAATCACTAAAGGATGATGGTAGAATTAATAGTCATGTATATGACTAACCAAAAATGACAATGACTCAGCGAAAAAAGATCACCATCTAAAAACCACTGAAATGGGTTCGGGCATGGGTACTAAGTTAAGGACACAATAAAGGATGATGGTAGAAGTCATAGTCATTAGCATGACTCAGCAAAAATGGCAATGACTCAGCAAAAATTATTAAGACTCAAAAATCACTGGAATAGGTTCGCACGTGGGCACTAAGTGAAGGAAACACTAAAGGGCGATCGTAGAAGTCATAGTCATGAGCATGACTCAGCAAAAATGACAATGACTCAGCGAAAAAACAGTAACACTCAAAAACCACTCCAATGTATTCGGACATACATGATAGGTCGTGACATGTCGTGACATGCATGTCACGTAGGTCATGAAGCAGCCGCCTACGTCTTGGTGCTCTCATGTTCATTTCTTTAACTTGGTAGGCTCCCCGCACACTGCTTCGCATACCATCGATTCGCACAGCGCGTGGGATCTGCCGGCTTTTTAACAGTCTCGTCCTGATGTCGATTACGGTAGCAGCACGCTCTGCGCAATCGATGCAATGGACAGTGCACCCACTCATGAAAGACAGATAAATCACGTGGACACGTTCGTCACGCGCGCATTCCTCGAAGTGCGTCACAAAACTTCTAAAGTACAACTTACACAAGACCTGCATTCATGACAGCACCGGATTGTAATTGGAACATACGAGAAAACCTAAATCTGTTACGCGGAAACTAAATATTACACAAGCTCTGGAGACGGAAATTTTTCTTTGTCGACGCGACGGTGTACACGCATTGACGCAGAAAATTTGCTGGGGTACGCCTACACAGATTCGCCGTAAAAAGTGTATGTCTTGAAGATAGTCACTTGGTAGACGCATATATTGTACCGGAGCACATCGGCACCAGCTCTGTACCAGCCAGTGTGGAAGAAGACGTTGACGATCGTGTGGTTCGTGCTGGATCGGTTTTCAACGAGCCAGCTTGTTTAACCGCTTCGTGAAGTCTAAATGCAGAATACTCTTGTTGAAATATATATATATCGCATCACCGGCTCCGTACACTTCCACTTTTTTTGGCAGCGAAGATGTATGTGACTAGCCAATTCGTCCGTCTGTCGCCTGCACGCCGAAAACTATGATCATCAGCACGGGCCCGAGCGTCGTCGTCTTTCGCAGCTGGCTCTGTAGCCGCTCATCAATCCAACGTAGAATTTCTCTTCTCTTCGTCGTCGAAATGGAGAGATCGCGTTTACGGGGCTATGAGCCATTTATTGTCTTACGTAACGGAAGATCTATTTTGAAGAAATTTAAAGTTAACGAACCGCAAGCGACAATGCCACAACGGCGTTCTGCGGGCATACCGTTACTGGCGTCGTTCTCTTCGTCGCAGCCGAACGTGTGTGTAACCTCATTAAGAAACACAATGACGTGGCCAATAATTGAGAAACACTTAAATGAAACGTCGAGATTAACCCAGTGACAAACACCGGGACCGCAAGTTTCAGCTTTGCTGGTGAACCATTTGTACGGACGTGCTTAATTGGGCGGTGATTTCTTACATGCCAACTATTCCTTATGCGTTGCGCATTAACAGAACTATTCATCATGATGATTACATAGTGCTCAACGCAGACCTCAACTAGGTGCAAACCCTCGATCGCTGATGGAGCCATACTTAAGGAAACGGTACGTTTTTGCCACCTTGCAAGTCCTCAATAGTTTTCCCGGTTACCACGATGAAATTTGTTACAGGTATTGTCAGCATACCATGAAACGTTTCGCGCGCTCGAAGCCACCGTAAGCAACATTGTTGGAAGGAAATGCGTTTTATTTCAATGTTTTGAACGAAAGCATGAAAAAGTCGTAGTTTTGCTCAAATGACGGATCATTGATAGCGATAGTAAGGTATTAGACAACAACGCGAAATGAGTTTTTTCTGCTGAATTAACTGCCACGGCCGCTACATAAAAAAAGTTGTCGCAGTTTCACCTGAAAGGCGAAGCATCAATTGCGATAGCAAACTTGTAGAGAGCTATACGGAGTAATGATATTAGCTTTATCAGCTGTATAAACTTGGACATGCAGCAGCATCGGCAACACGCAGAACTGTTGTCGACGCCATCGGCGTTTTGCCCGCGTTCGCTCAAAATGCGTGCGGCGTTGGTGACTGTTGCCGGAGCCTCTGATATAAATAGGCACTGCGTGCCGCAGCTAAACGTCGCCTCCCTTCCCCTCCCCCACGGCCTCTCGCTCGTCGGAAGAAGGCGCGTTTGCTCTACATACATGGTGATTGTGAAGGAGAACAGAGACGCCTACTTCTGCAGCCCTTAAGCGAGCACGGCGCAGAACGCGCGTTTGTTCTCCGCCGTGCGTTCACTGCCCGTGAAAGACGCGCCCCTCGCGCCCTTTCACTCGCACATACAGCGTTCGGCGCGCGGCCTGGCGCTGAGCCGTGCTCCCTCAAGGGCTGCAGAAGATAGCGCCAACCTTTCCCTTTCCCTCAAGAACCACTTCTCCAAATGACGTCATACGGAACCTCACGGCGACGGCGACGCCGACGGCAGAAATCTGCTTTTGAGTGTCCATATAATTGCTATCGCAATAAAAGGTGCTTTTTTATGTAGCGGTCGTGAAACTGCAATACACATTCGCTTACCAATTAAATTAGCAAGCGCAGGGTCCCGGTCGCACCGTAAAAATTGATCGGAGCTCACTCGATGACCGCGCGAATTCGATGTCACAACGCTGGTAACATCGTCACCGGCTGAGATCCTGCGGCTGAGATCAGCTGCACGGACTCGAGTAACCAACATGGCGCGGCGTAACGAGTACACGGTTTCGCAGTGGAATTGTCGTGGGTTTCGCCGTAAGAGGGGCAACCTGCAGCAATTCGTAAAAACAAAGCAAGCACCGGACGTAATCGCTCTCCAGGAAACTGGGGGAACCGCAAGATTATCAGGATACAAATCATATAGCACTTCAGATGAAAAAGCAACAGTATAACCACACTGATACACCGAAACATAGTGGCTGTAGAACACGACACCGGCGTACGAAACATAGACCACGTGCTACTCAAAATCATACCTTCCCGTAAAAAAGGAGGGAAGCCTATTCGTGCTGAATGTATACAGCCCACCACGACAAAAAGTAAAGTTTCGGCTCGCTTTTCCGCAAAGCGTTAAATGTGGCGGGCAGACAAGCGCTGATCATCGTGGGCGACTCTTATGCACCACACGCTGCCTGGGGTTATACCATCGAGAACGTTAAAGGCCGCAACCTGTGGTACGATGCGCAGCACGAGGGGCTAACGCTAATAACTAGCCCACAAAACCCTACCAGAATGGGCAATAGCGTCAACAGGGACACTACGCCGGACCTGACATTCATAAAGAACATAGCCGTCACGAAATGGGCCAACGCGAACGTAAATCTTGGCAGCGATCACTACATTCTGAACACAATGCTACAAGCAGGCCCGCGTTAAAAGAAACGCAGGAAAACAACGCTAACCGAGTGGGACACCTTTCGTAAGCTACGCGAGGACGATGTGACAGAAACCATCGAAGACATACAGAAGTGGACAGAGACACTCCAGCGTAGCGTGCAGAAAGCCACCAAAAACGTTCCCTCAAGAGGTATAGGCATGGAGGAAATGGACAGCAAACTCCTACACGTGTGGGAGGCAAAACAAAGCTTACAAAAGCGCTGGAAAGGTCACAAGCACAACCGGCGCCTAAGAAAGAGAATCGTGGCGCCCGACAAAGAAATAGAAGACCATGCGAATCGGCTATCTCAGCAGCAGTGGGAAGCCACGCTGCACTCTAATGGACAGGCAGTTCGGAATGTCCAAAACTTGGAACGTACTCCGAGGCCTCCTCGACCCAGAAGGCAGCAAAAACCACCCAAAGACAAAACCTGCAACGGATACTACAAAACCACGCAGGTACAGAGGCAGAACTCCTACGAGAGCTACGCAAGATATACATAGAAGATGCAACAAAGACACGACTACCAGAGTACCAAGGGAAGGATAACGTCGACCTCGACGCCCCCATAACGGAACCAGAGATTCGATACGAACTCGAACGATTCAATCCGAAGTCCGCCCCAGGTCCCGACGGTGTAACAAATAAAGTACTGCGAAACTTAGACGACGAATCCATCAACGCTCTCACAAAGTACATAAACGAATGTTGGGAGAAGGGGACCATATACCCCAACAATGGAAAACCGCCCAGATAAAATTAATACCCAAACCTGGCAAAAAGCAACACATAGAAAATTTGAGGCCAATCTCATTGACGTGCTGCATCGGAAAGCTAATGGAAAAAGTGGTTCTAACGCGTCTCGGCAAATCCACGGACGATAACGGGCTATACCCACACTCCATGATCGGCTTTAGACCAAAACTCTCGACGCAAGACGTCATGCTGCAATTAAAGAACCAAATCATAGACGCTGAAACACACACCCTGGATACAAAAGCCATCCTGGGTCTCGACTTACAGAAAGCGTTTGATAGCGTCACCCACGAGGCCATATTGCGCAACTTGCAAAACCTCGACATAGGCCAAAGAGCATACGACTACTTGAAAGATTTCCTTGCTAACCGTAAAGCCATAATCACAGTCCGGGACGCGAAATCCGAAAAAATAGAATTAGGCAATAAGGGAACACCACAAGGCTCGGTGCTTTCCCCGTTCCTATTTAACGTGGCGATGCTCGGCCTGCCCACAGAACTGGAACGCATCGAAGGACTTCAGCACAGTCTGTATGCGGACGACATCACCCTATGGGTGACGGGCGGAAGCGATGGCCACATAGAAGAGATTTTACAGCAAGCAGTAAATACGGTAGAGCGATACGTGGAGAACAAGGACCTAAAATGTTCTCCCCCAAAATCCGAGCTACTACTCTACAGACCTACAAGCAGAGGACGTAAGCGCAATCAAGAGCGGCCCAGCATCACAATCTCGGTGGGGGGGTCACCCAATTCCCCAGGTACAACACCTTAGAATACTGGGACTCCGAATATCTGAAAACGGTCATAACGGAGAAGCAATCAGAATACTGGATAACAGCACCCAGCAAACCATCAGGTTGATTCGAAGAATCGCCAACAAGAACTACGGTATGAAGGAACACAACCTAGTGCGGCTCATCCAAGCCTTTGTCGTCAGCCGCATAGTGTATGTGACCCATACCTCAAGTTACACGTGGCGGAAAAACAAAAGATAGAGTGCATCATCAAAAAGGCATATAAACAAGCCTCGGCCTAGCGATCACCACATCTAACGAGAAGTTCGAAGAGTTAGGATGCACAACACGCTAGACGAGCTCATTGAGGCTCATACAATCGCACAATACGAAAGACTGGCGCAAAGCAACACGGGGAGACACATCCTGCACAAGCTCGGTATCACGTACGCCGGACAAAGCGGGGATAAATACGACATCCCGAGAGAAATCAGAGAGTGCATCATCATACCCCCATTACCAAGAAACATGCACCCCGAACATCACCGAGAGCGGAGGAATGCAAGAGCGAAAGCACTGCATAAGAAGTTTCAAAACGATGCGAACGTGGTCTATGTAGACGCGGCGGAACATGCAGACGGCCGACACATGGCAGTGGTGGCCTCAAATCAAGCGGGCCACTCGCTTGCCAGCGGCGCCATTAAAACAGGAAACTCGGAAATCGTGGAAGAAGCGGCCATAGCGCTGGCGCTCGCCTCCACAACGGCCAGCGTCATAATCACTGATTCGAAAAGTTCGCTTCATAACTTCGCTAAGGGAACGGTCTCGAAAGAGGCGCTAAGGATCATGAGTAACTTTCGCGGGGAGCGTGACGTTCATGTCATATGGACGCCCGCCCACTCCTCCCTCCCGGGCAACGAAACCGCACAGATAGCTCGAGAGTTAGCGAGCCGAGCAGGAGCAGAAACAACGCGGCGCCCGAGTGTGGAGAGAGACCGCATGGTCACTTACAATGAAATCACCAAACACTACAGATTAGGGAGGCAGAATTACCCTCCACCACACTCCTCATTAAACAAACAGCAGGCGACAGCATGGCGCATGCTACAAACAAACACCTTCCCAAACCCGATCGCTTTTAATCATTGCTATCCAGAGCTCTACTCAGATAAATGCAAAGGCTGCAATCGGCGGGCGGACCTCAGACACATAATCTGGGCTTGCCCCAACATAGTGGAGGGGCCAAACAACACATATACGAACGCGGAGCAGTGGGAGACCGCGCTTCTCAGCTCAGACAGCGAGCACCAACTGAAAGTCATCAGGCAAGCCGAAGATGCCGCTAGGACGCAAGGGCTCCTGGCCGCCATCTAAGGGAGGGGAGATAAACTCCTGTTACAATTGCCGTTTTCAGTAAAAGTTGTTTCTCTCTCTCTCTCAAAAACCACTGGAATTAGTTCGGACGTGAGCACTAAATGAAGGAAACACTAAATGGCAATGGTAAAGTCATACTCATGAGCGTGACTGAGCAAAAATGACAATGACTCAGTGAAAAAACAGTAACACTCAGAAACCACTATAATGTATTCTGACATATATGATATGCCGTGACATGAATGTCATGACATGCGTGTCATGTAGGTCATGAAGCAGCCGCCTACGTCTTGGTGCTCTCATGTTCATTTCTTTAACTTGGTAGGCTCCCCGCACACTTCTTCGCATAGCAGCGATTTCCACAGGGCGTGGGATCTGCCGACTTTTTTTCCTAATAAATGTTTTCCTCCTCCTAACAGAACTATTCATCATAATGATTACATAGTGCGCAAAGCAGAGCGGAACATCGCAACAGGTTTCCATCGCTGATGGAGCCATAGTTAAGGAAACGGTACGTTTTTGCCACCTTACAAGTCCTCATTAGTTTTCCCGGTTACCATGATGTAATTATTTACAGGTTTTGTCACCATACTATGAAACGTTCGCATGCTCGAAGCCACCGTAAGCAATTTTGTTGGAAGTACATGCGTTTTATTTCATTCTTTTTAACGAAAGCATGAAAAAGTCGCAGTTTTGCTCAAATGACGAATCACTGATAGCGAGAGTAAAATAATAGACAACATGAACTGAGTTTCTTCTGCTGAATAAGCTGCAATACACGTTCGCTTACTAATTAAATTAGGAAGCGCAGGGTCCCAGTCGCACCGGCAAAATTGTTCGGATCTCACTCGATGACCGCGGAAAGTCGATGTCACAACGCTGGTGAAATGAATAGCGGCAGCAGCGGCGAGCGAATGCTTCAGCGAGTCTCCAAAACGTGATTACGCAACCCCCAACATCAGGCATGCGAGAACACAAAGCACGCGAATCGACCAGCTATCTCGGCTCACCTAGCTTTTGCACCCGTCGCCGATTATATACATGTTTGAAGAATGAGAGAGGCATGGAAACAGGCCTGCAAACAAGAGAGCAGGCTCACTTAAGTTGCGCGATTTCTGCGACAGGTGGCGCGTCATAGCAGGCGCCATGATATATGTGTCGGGGCTTTACTTTTCGTGATATATACGTCGGGGATAGCAGGCAGGCTGCTCCAGAGTGGCCTTGGCTTCGAACTCTAGCACATGGTGGACGGTGAGCCGAAATCTTGGACATTGGCGGCTCAGCTGTTTGCGGATGACATCGAGCCGTTCGCAGAGATTTTAGAGAACTTACAGCGGTTGGTCACTTTGGCTGCTGTCCACTTCTCTCAGCTATAAGTGTGGAGTTCAGTTCCAAGAAATCTGCGGTGCTGTAGTTCTCCGGCTCTCAAGGTGACACATCTCGTGATTCTTCCCAACGGTGCCTTCCTACCATGGTCAACGGAATATCGTTCCCATCGGTGTAACGCTTAGTACGTTACAAAATGTCGCGGATTAACACGAGGACCACGTGACACGGGATGCTCAGAGAGCACGCAATTTGCTGCGCAGACGATGTATGTAGCGTTGCAGCCGTCAAATAATGGTGCGAGAACTCGGGAAGGTGGTACACGTGCACGCGTTCTCACCTTTGCTGGTGCTGTACTATGACTGTCGGCCAAGCTTGACGCGAGGATGGATGCAACGCAGTCAGCGCCAAGATGGGAGGACAGCTATGAGTTCGCCATGCGCGCGTCGCTGTTAACGTAGTCGGCAGGTGATGGCATAGGTGTTTTGCTGGTGGCGACAAAGAAATCGCCTGGAAGGCGTAGGTGAGTGCCGTAGACTAGCTCAGCACAGGAGCAACCTAGGTCGCTCTTTAGTGCGGCTCTGATGCAAAGTAAGACGAGAGGCAAATGCAGAACCCACTTCTCCGGCAATTCATGCGCCATAAGGAAGGCCTTAAGATGCCTGTGAAAACGTTCAACAAGTCCCTTGGACGGCGGGTGGTAAGCAGTCGTGCGAAAACGTGTCGTTCCGAGTAGTTTGAGTATATAGCTCGTTGAAGAGTGCTGAGTCAAACTGCCGACCGCGATCGGTGACTATTGGGGATGGGCAGCCGAACCTTGAAACCCATGTAGACACAAAAGCTGCTGCAACAGTGGCAGCTTAGATGTCAGATATAGGTGTAGGTTCTGGCCACCGTGTATAGCGGTCGATGAATGTCAGTATGCAGCAGCAATTTTTCGAAGGAGCGAGAGGGCCGACGAGGTCCAGGTGCACGGTGTAAGAACGAGCATCCGGTGGAAGAAAAGACTTGGCAGGCGGAAAGGGATGACGCTGGATCTTAGAGCGTCGACACGACAAACAGCAGCGAACCCGTTTGTGAACTTGCGCGTTTAGCCGAGGCCAAACCGAACGACAGGAAAGAAGAGCCTGTGTCGCACGTGTGCCCGGATGCGACAGGTTGTGCACGGTTTCGAATAGACGTCTGCGAAGTGATGCCGGAATGTATGGTCGAGGTGTGTCGGTAGAAGTGTCGCAGAGGACGGACGCACCATCTGGAGTCACAACGACGTCCTCCAATTTCAGGGACGTTGACGAATTCCGGAGTGTACGAAGTTCGGTGTCGTCACGCTGTTGACTGGCGAGTAAGTCGACATCAATGATGAAAGGCTCCGATGTCCACGTGGAAACGGCATTGAGGCGACTCAGAACGTCGGCTGGAACGTTGTCGGCGCCCTTGATGTGGTGGAACGTTGTTGTGAACTCGGCGATGTAGGAAAGGTGTCGACTCTCGCGGGGTGAGTTACAGGATGTCGAACGGTTCATTGCTTGCACGAGGGGCTTGTGGTCTGTCAAGACAGTAAATGCACGGCCTTCTAGGAAATGGCAAAAATGTATGATAGCCAGGTAAACGGCAAGTAATTCACGGGCGAACACGCTGTAACGGGACTGCGCAGGCTTCAGTTCCTTGGAAGTTCCTCACTTCCAGTGGAAGACGGTCATCCAAGACCAACATCAGGCATGTAGCCCGCCTGAAGCCGTTCACTCAACGAAAGCCTCGCTGACTTCTCGCCCGGAGGGCTTCGTCTGCGAGAGGAGCCATGTTACAGTGCGTCAAAGGTAGTGGAGCAGCAGCATCAACAGCCACAACAACATTAGGGGAGCAGCGAGAAAGAGAAGGACGACGTGCAGTATTGGCACCCACACTGTAAAATAACTTACACCCCTAAAAGTTAAAAAGGGTGTAAATGTGTCTATAACTCACACCCTTAGGGTGTTACTTATATAAAGCACACCCTAAGGGTGTACAAAAGAAGAATGGGAACCGAGGAGCTCGATTTTATTAGTCATAACCACATAAAACCAACAGACAACGAAGCCAAGGAAAGCATCGGGGAAATTAAGTGTAGTTGAAATTGGAATGTAGAAAATAATGAAGAAAAGGGAAAAATGAAAGTGGACGAAAAGATAACTTGTCGCCGGCGGGAGCCGAACCCGCAACCTCCGCATTACGCGTGCGCAGCACTACCAATTGTGCTACAGCGACGGCCATCAATTCGTCCACTAACTTGGGTATTTATGTTTACTAGATATAGCCCTAGGAGTGTTAGCCAGCGCCACTCAGAACCATGGTGGGCGAATGTGTCTATAACTCACACCATAAGGGGGTGAGTTATTATAAATGCGTTTAAACATATTTACACCCTTTTTCACTTTTAGGGGTGTAAACTATTGTACAGTGCACTTGCCCTACGGCTCCCTTGAATTAACGCCTTCTACACACCCCGTAACAATATATAATCACATGACCGGCTCCCCGCACTTCCACTTTTTTTTTTTTTTTTTTTTTTTTTACAGCGAATATGTATGTGACTAACCAATTCGTCCGTCGGTCGCCTGCATGCCGGAAACTATCATCGTCAGCATTGGCTCAGGTGTTGTTGTCTTCTTTCGCAGCTGGCTCGGTTACCGCTCATCATTCCAACGTAGAATTTCACTTCTTTTCATCGTCTCAATGGGGAGGTCGCGTTTACGGGGATATGAGCCATTGCTTAAGGAGGTATGAGCCATTTATTGTCTTACCGTAACAAAACAGATTTAATTTTGAAGCAATTTAAATTTAACGAATCGCAAGCGGCAATGCGACAGCGGCGGACCTTGGGCATACCGTTACTGACGTCGTTCTCTCCATCGCAGCCGAATGTGTGTGTAACCTCATTGAGAAACACAATGGCATAACCAATAATTGAGAAATACTTAAATGAAACGTCGAGATTAACCCCGTGATAAACACCGGGACCGCACGTTCAGCTTTGCTGGTTAACCATTTGTACGGAGTGCTTGGGGCGGTGATTTCTTACATGCCAACATTCCTAATGCGTTGTGCATTAACAGAACTACTCATCATGATGATTACATAGTGCGCGACGCAGAGCTCAAAATGGTCAACATCGTACAGCGCTGATGGAGCCATGTTTTAGAAAACGGTACGTTTTTGTCACCTTACAAGTCCTCATTAGTTTTCCCGGTTACCATGATGAAATTAATTACAGGTAATGTCAGCATACTATGAAACGTTCGCGTGCTCGAAGCCACTGTAAGCAACTTTGCTGGAAGAACATGCGTTTTATTTAATTGTTCTGGACGAAAGCATACCTCAAGGTAGCCTGCTTGGTCCTTTGCTGTTCATTATCTATATTAATGATTTGATAGAAATAGGCACTAGTGTCCAATATATTATATACGCAGACGACACGAGCTTATTTTTATCGGGTTCATATGCAGATGATTTAGTGAATAGGCCAATATCGTCCTAAATAAGTTACATTCTTGGTCTCTTAAAAAATTCCCTTCTTATTAACTCCAATAAAACTAAAGCTACGTTTTTCAGAGCAAAAAATCAAGCTATTTCTGTCAGAGCCACTCTTCCCTTAGGAGGTAATGCCATAGAAATTACTAACACCGTTAGAACGCTTGGAGTCTATTTTAATGAATTCATGTTCTGGGATGGTCTCATAGAACATCTTCAAAGTAAGCTTGCACGTATAGTTGGAGTTTCGAGAAAATTTCAGCACTTATTGCCAGAAAAAGCAAAGCTTACGTTGTACCACGCACTGTTTGAATCACAGTTAAAATACTTCGTATTGGCATGGGGAAGTACAAGCACAGGCAAATATTAGTAAACTGATCATAATACATAAAAGTACGCTTAGAGCGATTGCTGACGTGCCATACAGAACGCACTCTGAACCACTGTTTACAACCTATCGTATCATGCGCTTATCCAACATGTACCAGTATCGTCTTTTACAGCTCTACAAATCACAGATTGAACACCGAATTTTGTTCTTATGTGAAGTCGCTAACCTCCACACCAATGTTATTTACTACCTTACAAGGCACCACGAGCATTGGTCTGTGCCTCACCAACGTACTAACTACGGCTTTCAAACCCTAAGCTATACATTGCCTTCTCTGCTTAACAAGTTTGGCTTTTCTCACACCTCGATACGCGAACTTTCCTTTAACTCTCATTCGAAACTTATTTAGTTAATGTGTGCATTTTCACCGCTAGTTTAATTTTTCTTCGTGACCGCAACTTGCTTTGAATGTGTCTGGAGATATAATGTATTTGTAGTATTGTCCATTTTATTGTGCACCGTGTTTTCCGCAGTTTTGAGTCTTTTATGCTACTTCATTAGCCTGTGTTATTTCTGTTTCCGTGCGTACCGCAGTACCGATGTATACGGGGGGGGGGGGGGGGGGGGGGGAGCTTTGTCAAGCCGCGACTGAGCGTCTTTTTTTCCCTTCTCCTCAGCCATGTATTTATGTATGCATGTCTGAAATAAAGACTCAGACTCAGACTCAGCATGAAAAAGTTGTAGTTTTGCTCAAATGACGAAGCATGGATAGCGATAGTACTGTATTAGAAAACAACAAGAAGCGAGTTTTTCCTGCTGAATAAACTGCAACACATATTCGCTTACTGATTAAATTAGCAAGCGCAGGGTCCCAGTCGCACCGGCAAAATTGTTCGGATCTCACTCGATGACCGCGGAAAGTCGAAGTCACAACGCTGGTGAAATCAATAGCTGCAGCAGCGTCGAGCGAACGCTTCAGCGAGTTTCGAAAACGTGATTCTGCATTCCCCAACATCAGGCATGCGAGAACCCAGAGCAAGCGAATCGACCAGCCATCTCGGCTCACCTAGCTTTTGCACCCGTCGCCGATTATATAGAACATGGTTGAAAAATGAGCGAGGTGTGGGAACAGGCCTGCAAACAAGAGAGAAGGCTCGCTAAGGTTGCGCGATTGCTAATATTATATATATATATATATATATATATATATATATATATATATATATATATATATATTGTCGCGAAGCACTTTGGAAGTAAGCGTTCGCGACTAGGCACGATAGAGCAGTGAGAGGTAACACAGCCGATCGAGCACCGAATCAAGGTTTATCTTTCTCGTAGTCGTTCTCCCTCTTATAGCCACAGCCCCACTGCTCCTTATTTTACAGTACAGTTATCTCCCCAGCGGAAAAGGTAGCCGTCCCGGCGACCTATGGGTACGACAACACAGGCGGATCATAGTACGGCTTGAGACGCTGGACATGCACAATTTCGCGTCCGCGACGGCGATGATCCAAAGGTAGCTCGAGGGGTTCCACGATATAGTTCACTGGATACGATTGGTTTCTCCCCGAAGGCATCATTGTACGAGTCTTCCCTTGCTGTCACGGACATTCTTCTGGAGCAGCAGAAAGACCCATGGATTGTGTCCAATGCTGAGTTTCTTATCCACCCCATCGCCACCCACTACCAATCGCGCAATACGTCGCCAAGCACACCACTTCTCCATTCGCGACGGGCTCTTGTACCGTCGTAACTACCTCCCGGACGGCCGCAAATGGTTCAAATGGTTGCTTGTCATCCCTCGGCATCTACGTTCGGATATTTGTGCAGCGTTCCACGACGACCCCCAGTGCGCGCATGCAGGTGTACTTAAGACATACGCGCGTCTACGCGTTCGTTACTACTGGCGGGGGATGTATCGATTCATCCGTCATTATGTCCGCTCCTGCATCGTTTTCCAACGCCGCAAAGATCCTCCTCGTCGTTCAACCGCTCCATTGCAGCCCTTTGCCTTACCCAGCACCTCCACCAAATGTCGCGAAGCACTTTGGAAGTAAGCGTTCGCGACTAGGCACGATAGAGCAGCGAGAGGTAACACAGCCGATCGAGCACCGAATCAAGGTTTATCTTTCTCGTAGTCGTTCTCCCTCTTATAGCCACAGCATAGAGAAAGAAAAAAAAGAGAAAGAAAAAAAAGTTAAGAGAGGACACTCCGCTAAATCTGGCCTCAGGAAGTACGTCACGACCACGTAACAAACTAGTGCTCTCACCAAACGCCTGAGGATGCAAGTGCGAAAAACAAAAAGTTATCATCAATTAAACAGAATGTTTTTTACAAAATAATAATTATGCGCCTATATTTGACATGTTATTTATACATAAAAACAATTTATTCAACGCACCTTACGTGGTTATTTTTGTTCAGCCGCACTGCCATAAGCAGCATCTACGATTTCGCGCCGAGAGTACTCGCCATACAAGCATGCGACAAGCCCAGGCATGACCATAGGCATGACAGCGGGAAGGTTTCGTCAACGTCGGCTGCTTCGGTGTTTTCGTGTGTGAGACAGCAGGTGAAGTACGTTTTCAAGCGAAGCTTGTTGAATTACATGTTGTTGGGCTAGTTGGGTCATTGAATCAGAAAAAGGTTACAACTGCGCGAATAAGACGCCATGTAAGAAACATAAACACGTCCACACGCGTTGCGCTTCGTGTGGGTGGGCGTTTCTGTGTTTCTTACGTGGTGTCTTATTCGCGCAGTTGTAATCTTTTTCTGGAGCTTGTGAGGACGGCGAGGTTTGCTAAAAAACAGTTTGCGGCTGTATGCGGCGGCAAGACGTGAACATTGTGCAACGTATGCAGAATCGCGTTCGGCTCGATGGAACTGGAACGCCTCCGTCCCATCGTGGAACGCGTACAAGAACGCGTACAAGATTTCGCCCTAGTATAGCAAACTGGGGCACGGCGTCAAGCCGAGGCGATGCGTGCTGTGCGCTGAGCTCGGTGCGAAACATTAGGGAGTTTTCGAATAGCGTACGAAAAGCTTGCGGCGTAGCGGCGAACGCGTCGTACGCTCGCGGGCTCCCCTTAAGTGAAGCCCGCAACGCTACGCCCGCAAGCTTTGCTTTCGCTATTCGAAAACTCGAAAACTCCCTGTTGAGGAGCGGTCGCTGGGCCTCGCATGCTTCACGACGCGTTTCCCGAAGCCTCGGACCACGAATAAATCCTGGTGTGCATTTACTGACATTTTCAGACCGCGCTGATGCCATGCCGTCCGGCGGTCCAAGCTACGGCAGCTACTGCTGTGTTCGTGGTGCTTGAACAATGGCAGAACCCACAAGAAGCCAGGGACGAGTTTCTTCCGCATACCACGGGACGGCAGGTGCGCTAAAGCTTTTGTATGGTTTGCATGTCTTCAAGCTTACTTTTCGTGCTTGCTCAGTGAGGCTAACAATAACAAAATCACTGTTCGCGAGCACTTCGCCTTCAGCTGATAGTTCATTGCCGATGCAGGATGACAGCATGGATGCAGTATGCCGGACGAGATGATCTCCTGAGTAAGCCGGCCAGCCTATTGTACGCAACGTACAGGGTTTGCAGCGACCATTTTACTGCTGAAAGTTTCATGGACCCTGGGCACACAAGGCTTACAAGAATGGCTGTTCCCAGTGTGCAACCAATTGCACCATGTAAGTGATTGACAGAAACTCAATTATCTGCGATAGCAGCCACTTCTTTTGAATCAGTGGTGACAGTTAACCTGGAAGATATTTGTAGCCGATGGAGAAACCTCGCTGTAGAAGTAACACTTCGAAAGTCTTAAATTTTGTGAATTGTGGGCTATTACCTTCCTAACAGCTTTACATTCCTGTCATTCTTTTATGCTATTGGCCTGTGCAACTTGTTTGAAATACATTGAAGGGCTATTTAACGTTAACTTGAAGCCTTCATGCACATGTACACATATACCTCGTATCAAAGAAAGCTGGCACTGTCGATAATTCCACAAACCACAAATTGCTTGTTTCTCTGTTGATGAATTCTCTTTTCTTCCACCTACCAATTTATGCGTTTGAAGGGGCGGTTTAAATTTCCCTGTGCTACAAGCTTTGTAACTTGTACCAACAACACATATATGCAGGTTCTCTGAGCATCGCTTCAAGTAGTGACTGGGACATGACTGCAGAAGCCGCACTGCAAGGTGTGGATGTGCTTCAGTTTTTGTTATTTTAAGCCTCTTACTGACAAATTGTTGTTGTTTCATTTCTTTAGGGTCTGCGGCAGAGGCTTCGAAAAGCGGCTCCCACACATTGAAGTGCCCCGAGGAGCAGGGTGTGTACAGTGTCGACTTGTCTTTTTTTTTCGAACTGAGTTGACTGTTGACCAAACCTCTACAGGTGGCAGCTCCCATGTAGCTGGTGAAGGAGTTCCTGCTGACTGCGTCTTGCTGGAGGAAACCTTGGGCAGTCGCTCAGTTGTCACAAAGGGAACATGTGTGACTGGTGAGTTACTGTTGCTTCAACACTTATGTTCACTTCAACAGACTATTGATATAGAGACTTCCGCAGGCTGCTCGCAAGATTGTTCCGACAGCAGTGT